>NC_045756.1:15143110-15160421 GCF_008692095.1 Etheostoma spectabile | reverse complement strand
CTGGAAAAGCGCTATATAAATACAGCACATTTACATTAAGCCTTTCCTGCATTAAGCTCTTTCAACAACTGGCGTCCACATTATGTAACCCCTTCACAGTGAAACACCTGAACATTAACACAGCGAAATCGGTTTTTCTTCGACCTCTTTTCATCCATCAGCCAACAGAAGTCACAAGAATCCAGGTTAAGAACAGCAGCTCTGCTGTATCATTGGTTGTATCAATGTCTGCAATGCGTCGTCATAGCACACAACACACGCAATTCAGAGATACAACCACATTCACAGTAGAGTTGTTCTTATTTAAAGGTTTCTCTTTCTGTTGTCAGAAAACTGAACGATGCATAAATAGTTTAGGTTGTCATAATTTTGTCTTTAGTGTAGTTTATTTTGGTAAATGTTGGTTCATGTACTCCACATTCATTCAGATTAAGCTATTACAGTTAGGTCCATAAGGTTTTTTTCACCCTGTAAATGATTGTTTCGCTAGCCTTGACCTTTAGTGAATTTTGTTCAGACCAAAAAAAATCCTAATTATGAGAATGTTGGAATCAAGTTCATGACCTCCTGCCCTCACCTTAATGGTTTACCTTTAAACGCAGGACTGCTAGAAAGAGCCCTAAGACCTGATTTACTGTATACTTAGACTGCTTTTTCTCCCATAGACATTTATCAATTAACTCTAAAGATTTCTTCAGCTAAGCCAACTACCTGTCTGTTAGACCCCATCCCAACTGGGTTACTTAAAGAAGCTTAACCCCTGGTTATCACTTTGTTACTAGATTTGATCAACATGTCTTTATTAACAGGTTATGTACCACAGTCATTTAAAGAAGTAGCACCCTCAATCCAGAGGTCTTAGCCAACTAATGACGACAAAGGCACCTGAACAAGTGTCCATATTTTACAAGATGGGAGTAAGAATGTTCTGTATGTCATAGCTCATTCTCTAGTAAAAAGTGTGGAGTGGCTATATTGGTGCATACAAATCTGAATTTTCTCTTCATAAAGGAGCAAACCATGAAGAAGTGACACGCTCGGAAGCTAAAAGTAACTAAGTACAAGTCCATTTATGCAATATCTATGCTCCAAATGTTTTTTTTTCATAAAGCAAATAAACAAGTGGGGAATATTATTGATAGACATGCAATTATAGCAGGGGATTTTAATCAGGTTTTGAATGAGGTGTAAGATAAAACCTTCGTTTTTTTATGTACAAAGGGATGGAATGGCCACATTGGGCTGCTGATGGAGAATCTAGGTCTGACGGGTATATGGAGGCTTGTCAACCCCAAAGAGAAGAAATATACATTTTATTCACTCTCCAGGATAGATCATTTTTCAAGGACCTGGTACATACTGTTTCTGACTGGTGAATTGGACTCATAGCACAGACTGATCATGCAGTAGTGCACCTGGGCTTGGTAATGGGTCAGATGGCAATAAGGGAAGTAGGACAATGAATTACAGCATCCAGTAGTGAGCAGCAAATAGCTAAAGAACTTGATGATCTTTTCCTGGTGACTATGGGCTCAACAGATCCCTCTAAGGCTTATATTAGAGGGAATATTATTGCTCAGAGTCCCAGCTTATGGAAACAGAGACGCCACTTGCTGAGAGGCATACTGACCTACTATCTAAGCAAGTGTGTCACTTTAAAATAAATGAAATATACCATAGAAAGGCAGAAAATGCACTATTTAGACTTAAACGTGTTTATTATAAAAGTGGGGAAAAATCGGGGAAATTGTTAGCTAGACAGCTACGCCAACAGGAGGCTAGTTATGCCATATCGTCTGTTAAAAACAAAAGCAGTGATTTGGTGACGAACACATATGATATTATGAGATGAGTAGATATCCTCAATGAGGGCTGGAAAATCACCTGGTTAAGATGGTTCTCCCGCAGAGTATTATGAGACGTATATTAATAAATTGGCTCCCCTCTTGAAAGAGGCGCATAAAGAATAATTAGCGACCAAATACATTCAATGGTTCTCTGCTCTCTTTATTTGTTAAAAAAGATAAAGACCCTACTGATCCCGGATGTTTTAGACCGATTAGTCTTGTTAACGTGGACAGCAAAATTCTGATGGAAGTTCTCGCTACCGGACTAGAAAGTATTCCGCCACATTTAATACACACGATCAAGTGGGCTTTATTAAAGAAGATCATCTTCAGATATTAGGCTGCTGCTACGCCTCATACATCTTAACGACAACAGCACCCCAATAGCTGCTTTATCTTTGAATGCTCAACAGGCGTTCGACAGGGTGGAATTGCATCCTCCAGGAAAATTTGGATGTGGGCATTGGTTTTGTCAAATGGCTGAATGCAATCTATTCATCCCCGAGGGTGGCAGTGATGAATTGAATGTCACACTCCTTCATCTTAACACATGGGATCCTCTTAGTTCCCTGCTTTTTACATTTCTGGAACCTCTGGCCACTGCAGTAAGGGACAAGAGCAGTATTAAAGGGGTGTCGCATGGTGCAGAGGAACACAAAAATGTTCTTTATGCAGATGATATTTTGTTGATTGTTGAGGATTCTCTGCCAATACCTAACGTTTTATCCACAATTGAGTCTTTTTCAAAATTGTCAGGGTATAAAATAAAATGGCAGCAATCTGAAGGCATGCCAATGTCAAAAAGTTGCAAACAATTACCACATTTCAGTTTAAGTGGAGGCAGACTGGAAAGACATTTTTAGGTATTAGGGTGTGTCCAGACATGGAGTATATAATTGCTGTTAATATGTCCCTTTTAATGAGGAAAATTCATTTAAATTTGGATAAATGCAACATGATAAACTTGACCTTATGGGGGAAAATTTATATAGTCAAGACGGTGGTTGTGCCACAATTTAATTACCTCTCTATAATGATACCAGTGACCATTCCTGACAAATCTTCAAGCAATATAATAATTTGACTAAAGAGTTTCTATGGAATGGAAAAAAGCCCAGGATTAGTATAAAGAAACTATTTTCCTCACAAGACCCTCACCTTGAAACATTCTCATGGGCATTAAACAAAGCTTGTTAGGGTTTCAGTCGGACCCGGACACAGAACAACACAGGAACACAAAAAAGAGTAACAAAAAAGGTTTAATCCAAAAAACACACCAATACAAGGAACAGGCAACGGTGAGGTGTAGGTGGGAATCAATCCGGGGAAGCTGCACAGAGCAGAGACGGAATCAGCATCTGAGACGGAACAAAGAAACAAGGTGTAAACTAGCAAAGTTTAGAGGAGCAACAATACTATGTGACTGGCCTAGTTACCACTTGGGAGTATAACGAACTGGCGCTGAAGAGTGGTCAGCCGGGTAAATACTGCAGTGGTGGTGATGGTGAGAGACGCAGCTGGCTGGTAGACAGATGATGGTGATGTGTGTGCGCTGAGCGGTGACCTCGTACCTCTAGGAGCGCCTCAAGTGGTGGACAGAACACAGACACACTGGGGAAGGAGGGGGGATGGAACAGGAAAGGCAGCAGACCCACAACAAAGCTATTCCGAAATAATACCTCAATATGTATAGGAAAAAAAAGTTGTATGTATTGTGTACATATTTATGTCATTTGAGGACCGTAAAGAACAATTCAATTTAACTGACGTGGGTGGATTTTGGATACATTTGCAGTTATGAAATAGCATGGGGATCTGTTTTTGAACTGAGAAGGGAAGAAGTAGAGAAAAATGCCAGAAATAAATTAGAAAATTTTGCACAGATATTACTTTTCACCTAATAAGTTGCCAAAAATGGGCTCAGCGGGTGGACAAAGGGGACTGGACGACACCAGCTTCAACTGGGAGACGTGGAAGGTAGGGTGGATCCTCATGGCAGCGGGCAGCTTCAGCCGGACGGCCGAAGGGTTGATGATGGCTTCGACCACGAACGGACCCAAGTACCGTGGGGAGAGCTTCCGCGACTCGGTGCGCAGCGGCACGTTCCGGGATGACAGCCAAACCTCCTGGCCTGGCTGGAACTGGGGCGCCGGGATCCGGTGCCTGTCTGCCACCGCCTTGGACCGCTCTGTGGACCGAAGCAGGGCCTCCCGAGCCGTGACCCAAACCTGACGACAGCGACGTAGGTGGTCCTACACAGACGGCACAGCCAGTTCCCTCTCCTGGGCAGGGAACAACGGGGGTTGGTACCCCAAAGCCACCTCGAAGGGGGAGAGACCGGTGGCCGAGGTGGTAAGCGAATTATGCGCGTACTCCACCCACGGCAGGAGAGACGCCCAGGCAGTGGGCTCCTGGGCGGCCACGCAGCGGAGCGCGGTTTCCAGGTCTTGGTTGGCCCTTTCGGTTTGACCGTTGGATTGAGGATGGAATCCAGAAGAGAGGCTGACGGTCGCACCTAGGGCAGAACAAAATTCCTTCCACACCCTGGAAATGAATTGTGGGCCTCGATCAGACACAATGTCCACAGGAATTCCATGGAGACGGAAAACATGTTGGACAACGAGGTCAGCCGTTTCACTGGCGGTAGGTAATTTAGGTAATGCAACATAATGGACAGATTTAGAGAACCTGTCCACGACAGTGAGAATAGTGTCATTACCTCCAGAGACGGGCAAGCCCGTGACAAAATCCAGGGCACCGTGCGACCAGGACGGCTGGGGACCGGGAGTGGCTGCAGCAGACCAGCAGGCTGGTGGGGGGGCCTTTCCGAGCGCAGACGGTGCAGGCCGCCACGTAAGCCCGGACATCGGCTTCAGCCGACGGCCACCAGAAGTGTCGCCTCAGCAGAGTCAGGGTACGTTGTACGCCAGGGTGGCAGGCAAAACGAGCAGTGTGTGTCCAATGTAATACCTGAGACCGCACGGGCAGCGGAACGAAGAGTCGATCGGGGGGGCCGTCTCCGGGACCAGGATCCGTAGCTTGGGCGGCCTTCACCAGAGATTCGATCTCCCAGCGCACGGCGGCAACAACCCGAGAGGGTGACAGCACCGATTCCGGCTCGGAAGAGTCCTCGGTGCGGTCAAACAGACGTGACAGAGCGTCGGGTTTAACATTGCGTGTACCTGGCCGGTAGGTAAGGGTAAAATTGAAACGACCAAAAAACAAGGCCCACCTGGCTTGACGTGAGTTCAGTCTCTTAGTGGATTGGATGTAGGCCAGGTTTTTGTGGTCCGTCCACACTACGAACGGCAGCTCCGCACCCTCGAGCCAGTGACGCCACTCCTCCAGTGCCAGCTTAACCGCCAGCAGCTCCCGGTTCCCCACGTCGTAATGCTGCTCAGCAGTGGACAGTTCTTCGACATGAAGGCACAAGGGTGGAGCTTCTGGTCCAAAGTGGAGCGTTGAGACAGTATAGCCCCCATCCAGACGCAGAAGGTCAACCTCCACCACAAACGGAGTGAGCAGTCGGGGTGTTTGAGTACAGGAGGCGAAGTAAACAGACGTTTCAACGTGACATGGCATGCTCAAGCAGAGGAGACCAGTGGAAAGGGATTGGGGGACGTGAGCTTAGTCAGAGGGACCGCCACACGGCTAAAGTCACGTATGAACCTGCGGTAGAATTAGCAAAACCCGAAAGCGCTGAAGTTGCTTACGTGTCGTAGCGGGGCCAGTCGGCGACAGCTTTGGTCTTCTCTGGGTCAGCCGAAACGTCCACTCTCGATCACGAACCCCAAGAACGGGGGAGTGCTGGTGAAAGGAGCATTTCTCAGCCTCACGTACAGTTGTCTCTAGGAGGCGTTGAAGAACCTGCTGGACATGACACCATGCTCGGAGAGAGAAGAGGAGAAAACAAGAATGTCATCAGGTAAACCACCACAAAACGGTTCAGAAAATCCTCAACACATCATTGACCAGTGCCTGGAAGACAGCTGGAGCATTAGGTAGTCAAATGGCATGACAGGTACTCGAAGTGTCCCAGAGGCGTGTTGAAGGCGGTCTTCCACTCGTCACCTTCCTGACACGAACGAGGTGGTAGCGTTCCTAAATCCAGTTTGGTGAATATAGCAGCGCCCTGTAGAGGCTCAAAGGTGGAATTAATCAATGGCGGGGATATTTATTTTTAACGGTGATGTTGTTGAGCCCCCGATAGTCTATCAGGGGCGCCGTGACTTGTCTTTTTTCTCCACAAAGAAGAACCCGCCCCACCGGGGACGAAGAAGGACGGATGATGCCGGACGATAGGGATTCCCTTATAACCTCTCCATGGCCTCCCGCTCAGGCCGAGACACACTAACAACGCTGCGGCTAGCGGGTAAGGGGCGTCGGGGAGCGTTCAATGGCACAATCATAAGGTCTATGGGAGGAAGCGATAGGGCCTTGGTCTTGCTGAAAACCTCCGCAAGACCCATGTAGTCGGGAGGGACCGAAGACAGGTCCGGAGGTGTCACCGCCGCGGCAGGGTCACGTTCGGCGGGTGGGACAGCAGAGCCTAGGCAGACGGAATGACAGCGGTCACTCCAACTAAGGACCTTGAGACGCTGCCAATCAACAACGGGAGTATGGATTTTAAGCCACGGGAATCCGAGGATAAGCGGGGTGGAAGAGGCCGACATAATCCTAAAACAGATGGACTCACGGTGGTTCCCGGACAGGATCACCGTGACGGGCACAGTCTGATGGGTGATATGAGCCAATGTATGGCCGTCGATGGCGGTGACCCGGAATGGGGTCTCTATGGGCACAGTAGGGAAACCAGCTTGCTCGGCTAGGCTAACGTCCATGAAATTGTCCTCAGCACCCGAATCAATAAGAGCCGCGACGGGCAGTGAAAGGTCCTCAAATTGAAGGGTGGCAGGCATCTGGAGACGAAGTGCAGTGGGTGCAGGAGTAGGGATAGGGCTCGTCAGTACCCCCACGTTCACTGACGAGCCTTGTCTTTTGGCCGGATAGTACACGTAGCCACACGGTGAGTGGGATCACCACAATACAGGCACTCACCTGCCTGTATGCGACGGCGTCTCTCAGCAGGAGAGAGACGGGTGTGACCCAGCTGCATTGCCTCCACTGCGGAGTCCCCGGATGAGTCCACCGGCGAGGTAGCTGGAAACGTAGGGGAGGACGGTTGGCGAAGCCTGGTCGGAGCAGTAGTCCGTCTGACGGGATCCGGCCGGCTGCCTGTCTCGCGTCGTCTCTCTCGCCACCTGTTGTCGAGCGTAATGGCTAGGGAAACAAGGTTGTTAAGGGAGTCGGGCTCATCCCGGAGTGCAAGTTCATCCTTAACCGTTTCACATAATCCATTAACAAACACCCCACGTAGTGCCTCCTCGTTCCAGCCGGAATCAGTAGCCAGTGTCCGGAAACCCACCGAATAGTCAGCCACACTGTCAGCTCCTTGACGGAGGCTAAGCAACCGCTTAGCTGCACACCCAATATAGTCCGGGTGATCAAAAACAGTGGTAAAATCCGCAGCAAAGTCCTTAAAAGAGATCTCAGTAGTGAGACGGCTAGTACACACTGCTTCTGCCCAAGCTAGTGCTCTGCCCCTGAGTAATCCTATGACGTAATGTACCTTGGACGCGTCCGAAGCGAAGGACAGCGGGCGTTGGCGGAATATGAGTCCACACTGCAGAAGAAACCCCCGGCATTTGTCCAAATCTCCAGAAAAAGGTTCAGGCGAGCAGATGGGAGGCTCGCGGTGAAGATGAGCAGCAGTCATGACTGGGGGGGCAGGTGGAACAGGCTGTGAGGCAGAGGGAGTGACAGACAGTTTATCTACCTGCTCAGTTAGTTTGGTGACTTGGGCGATGAGCAGCTGGTTGTTCTCCAACAACGTGTGGAGAAGCCGGTCATGTTGTCCGAGCAGGAGTCCTTGAGAGTGAAGAGCCCGCTGGGCGCTCTCCCCGCTGGTATCCTGTGGTGTCTCCGCGGGGTCCATTTGGCCAGTTCGTTCTGTTAGGGTTTCAGTCGGACCCGGACACAGAACAACACAGGAACACAAAAAAGAGTAACAAAAAAGGTTTAATCCAAAAAACACACAATAACCAAGGAACAGGCAACGGTGAAGGTGTAGGTGGGAATCCAATCCGGGGAAGCTGCACAGAGCAGAGACGGAACTCAGCATCTGAGACGAACAAAGAAACAAGGTTTAGTCAACTAGCAAGTTTAGGGAGCAACAATATATGTGACTGCCTAGTTACCACTGGGAGTATGTAACGACTGGCGCTGAGAAGGTGGTCAGCCGGGTATAAATACTGCAGTGGTGTGATGGTGATGAGACGCAGCTGTGCTGGTTGACAGATGATGGTGATGTGGTGAGCTGAGCTGGTAGACCTCGTACCTCAGGACGCCCTCAAGTGTGGACAGAACACAGACACACGGGGAAAGGAGGGGGGATGGAACAGGAAAGGCAGCAGACCCACAACAAAGCATTCCGAAATACCTCAATCTGTATAGGAAAAAAAGTGTATGTATTGTGTACATATTTATGTCATTGAGGACCGTAAAGACAATTCAATTTAACTGACGTGGGTGGATTTTGGTATCATTTGCAGTTATGAAATAGCATGGGGATCTGTTTTTGAACTGAGAAGGGAAGAAGTAGAGAAAAATGCCAGAAATAAATTAGAAAATTTTGCACAGATATTACTTTTCACCTAATAAGTTGCCAAAAATGGGCTTAACCCAGGACAATGAACGCTGGAAATTTGAGAAAGTGGTGGGTACTTTTCTCCATGCCTTGTGGGATTGTCCCAAGGCCCTCATGGGAGGCAGTGTCAAAAAAGTTTAAGGGTGGCTCAGACAGGGTGCCGAAATCCCCACAATTATGCCTGTTAGGGGATAAGTCCCTCATGCCCCCCAGGCCTTGCTAAAGCAGAAGCTGGACTGGATGTTAACAGGTTTTATTGTAGCTGCCAGACTCATTTTGTGTAACTAGAAGAGTCCAAATAGACCAGACATTACAGACCGGCTTAAACTTACGACAGAGACAGCGGCCTTTGAACTTCTCATCCAAAGGGTGCAGACTATTCTAAGTGAAAACAACCCCCATGCATGGATGTCTTTTCAATGTAGTATTACTACTGACTTTTAGAGCGGAGGTGGGGCATTTGTGGATAGAGGATTATTATGGATATGCGGGCACACATATGTGTAGACAACGGTGTGTATTAATGGGTATGAAGATGCTGCGCGGGTTCCCTTTTTGGCCTTTTATTTGTTTTAATTTATTTCATTGTTATTTTATTTTCTATTTGAATTTTCAACTTCGAGATACATGTATTACATTTGTACCATGTATATATGTGTGTGGTATTGCATTGACAAAATAAATAAGAAATGACAACGACAAAAATTCAAATAAAAGAATGCGCACCGTCTTGCAGTGATGTGGAACTGGTGAAAACTGGGAGAGACAAATCCTGATGACACATGCTGGTTGAAAGATGCACTGCCAATTTTAATATGTCTGTGTTATTGCTATATGGGAAGTTACAAAACAAATAGGCCAGAAAAAACATAAAAAAAGACTTGGACTGATCATAGAAAAAAGTGTGTACATGGTCATCTAAAATACTCCAGAAACACTTTTGATGATGTGGATTGCCCTTTAGATTTGCTTTCAACTTAAAGTTGTGGTTATCAACTTCTTTATTCTACTAATTGCTATTAGATTAATATTTTTTGCTCTGCATGTGTTGGTTGGTTGGTTGATCCATCACTTTTGTGCTGACTGTAATATCCTTAACAACTATTGGCTGGTTTGCCATAATGTGGCTGTAGATTGCATTCAAAACGTGTGTTGTTTGTGTGCGTGCAAGCATGCAAGGGCGTGCATGTGTGTGTGTGTGTGTGTGGCTGTGATGGCTGCTTTCAAATTGAAGGTGCATACAATTTTGTCTGATGCCACCTTGTGGAACTAGGCCAAAATAAATTGGGAAGTTAATTAAAGTTATTTAAGTTGTACAGAGCTGGAGAGACAGACTGATGCTAGAAAGGGAAGGAAGCTCCATTACAGAATGTATCAAATAGAATAGCTAATGTTGCTAGCACACACACACACACACACACACACACACACACACACACACACACACACACACACACCCATACTCACACAGAGCACTGCTGGCCCTGCACTGTGAAGTTGGATTGGCAATGCTATGATGTAGTTGGGGGGTATAAACTCTCTCTCTCTTTCTCTTCCTCTCTTTTGCCTCACTCTCCTCTTCTCTCTCTCTCTCACCCACAACACACACCGAGGTGGGGGGGGGGGGGGGGCAAGTGAGTCGGGAGATGTAGAGATGAAGGAGATGAAGGGAAAGGGAGGAGAGAGTTATACAACAATATACCGACAAAAAGAAAAAGAGAAACGGAGTGAGAGATGGATAGAGATGGGCAGAGAAGGAGAAAGAGAAAGCAGATTATCTATCTATCTATCTATCTATCTATCTATCTATCTATCTATCTATCTTATGTTTATATTTTGTTGTGTTTCTGAAACAGTAGTGCATTTGTATTCATATTTCATATTTGGTTTGCACAGTGCAATAACTACTTTTGACAGAAAATGCCGCTACTGTAATTGGCCAATTTCACGATGGAAATAATAATCTTCTCATATCTTCCCCTGTCTCTAAAAAACAAACGCCCTAAGATAGAAGATTTAGTTTACATTGTGGCCCGGAGCAACTATTATTTATTATTTTATTACTATGTATATTTTGTATATCTCTATATGCACATTTGTAACTGAATGCCTGGATATTTATGAATGGATAAATGATTATAATATCCTTTTTTTTAAGACTGAATGCATGTATGCGTATGGAAGTAGGATAGAGGGGTTGTAAGGCATGAATGGAGAAATTTGTATTTTTTTAGTTAATTTGATTACAAATTACCATTTTCTATACTTATTATATACCATCTTTTCTATATTTTTTCTACACATACATACAGTGTATATACACATAAAAATCGGAAGGATGGCTTTTATTTCATTTGAATTTTTACGTGTATTTTTACTTTATGTGTGTGCATATACAGTAAGTGTAACAATATTTATAATATTATATTTTTTATGATAAGTATAGAAAATATGGTATATAAGTATAGAAAACTGTCATTTTTAATCAAATTAAATAAATAAAAAATCTCCTTAAGGAGACTAATAAAGATACTTTGACTTTACCATATTTTATTTAGTTATTTTCTGTTGGCTTTTATTTATCTTTTAATATATATAAGTCAGTCCTTTTATTTCTTTATTAATTTTCTTTCTTTTGTCTGGTTTTGCTGGTTTTTCTATCATTTGGTTTTATGTTGTTGCAAATTTTGAAATTAAATAAACACATAAAAAGTCATAAAAAGTAAGCACATACAGTACACAAATCCTGTTCTAAATACACAATTTAAAGAAATAAAAATCCATTCATATGAAACTCAAATAAATCATTGAGAAAAATCCCAGTCACCATTGCCTATTTGAAAACAAATAATAATGCTGCTACAGAATTCTTTTTGGAGTTATTAATGCCACGTTATCCACAATTTGATAATGTAATGATTGGTTATGGCACAGGGGTCAGCCTCCTGACTTGCTCCTTTGGTTTTATACTCGTTTTCTGGTCTATTTTTTCTTGGCTTTTTTGAGGATGGAGTAACCCAACATCACTGGACTTAAACCCAGAATCTGTGTCATACAACACACAACTGGCAAAACGGTTCACTTTATGCACAAAATCACACATTGTAAACTCCAACAATAATTTTCAAAATACAACAGTAGATTGAAAACATGTCCCAAAATTCCATAACGCTTCCAAAACACTAATAAATTTCTTTTGCTGCAGAAATTCAATACAAAAATGAATGAGCCATCTCAGAGTAGCTTTATAGATTGTACAGTTATGAAAAAAAGGGGAAACAGAGACAAAATTGTCCTGGTACTTGTCTTTCTCTCCCTTGTGCAGGAACTTTTCTTACTTTCTTTGTGTTCATCTGGACTGTATTGATCCTTTTCAACACAAAATCCGCACAAATAGGTCCTCTTTTACTGGATGTACTACAGTAACATACCAGAATCCGAATCAGCTTTGGCCAGGTTTGCATGAACAAACAGGGAACGTGACTTTGGTTACAGTAATCTTTACTCTCAAAGTACAACACTCACTCACTGTAACATATAAAGAATACTGTAAAAACAGATGGTCATGCGATTGAAAGAACCTCAACCCCCTGAGTGTGTTTCCTAGATGGGAATCAGCTGTGATTGATGTATTTGCATAGCTTTAATCAGCTGTTTCTCTTATGGACAGAAACAAATGGAATATGTGTCAAATGCAGGGGATATACATGTGTTTCAGTTTACAATATGAACAGCTGTTCACTTGGACTTTAGCCTAAGATAGGTAGAACATGACGTTATCTGTTCATTTGTACATTTGTCAGGAAAAATCCATTGTTTTGGTCTTGGTTGAGCTTGTGTGTAAAAGAAGTTCAAGCATTTTAAATTTGTGTTAACGGAATGAATTTTGTGTCAAAGCAACAAGAAATGTGTTAATTGTCTAGCCTACACAGACAGATATTGTGCTAAATGTGCTCTTTCAATACTTTGTTAAAAGAATTGAAAGAATTGTCATAGCAATCCTTAAAAACCCTGTAAATCTTGCATTGTTTACATCCTTTTTTAGCTTACTACCTCTTCTTCTTTGGTGCCTTTGTTGTTGCATTGCTGCATATCTTGGCACATTACAACCACATGTATATAATAATAATAATAATAATAATAATAATAATAATAATAATAATAATAATATAGCATCAAACTCCCAAGATTTTAAGTTCAAACTTGGGACACTCCGTATTTATAGACCTATCCATTACAATGTAGAGACCAACTTCCTGGCTAACCTTTGATTTGCCATACATGCATGTACACAGTTTTCCTGTGCATTAAAGGTCCCATGGCATGAAAATGTCACTTTATGAGGTTTTTTTTAACATTAATATGCATTCCCCCAGCCTGTCTTTGGTCCCCCATATGGTGATAGGTGTAAACCGAGCCCTGGGTATCCTGCTCTGCCTTTGAGAAAATGAAAGCTCAGATGGGCCAATCTGGAATCTTCCCCCTTTTGAGGTCATAAGGGGCACCTCCCCTTTCTCTGCTTTGCCCGTCCAGAGAATTTGGCCCACCTATGAGATTGAGAGAGACATCAAGGCTTTCAAACAAGCAAAGTGGCAGTTGGTCAAGGCCACATACAGTATATAAAAGAGGCTTCAGAAACATAATTAGGGGACCACTAAGGTCTATATAAACGAGACTCAGCCACATAATAGGACACTAAGGTCTATTATAAAAGAGACTCAGATACAGTATAGGACCACTACGGTTCTATAAAAGAGACTTCAGATACAGTATTAGGGGACCACTAAGGTCTATATAAAGGCTTCAAGAACATATTGGCCACTAGGTCTATAAAAGACTTCAGATCCGTATTTAGGGACCACTAGGTCTATATAAAAGAGACTTCAATCAGTATTGGGGACCACTAAGGTCTATATAAAGAGACTTCAGATACAGTATTGGGACCACTAAGTCTATTAAAAGAGACTGTCAGTATACAGTATTAGGGGACCACTAAGGTCCATATAAAACAGACTTAGCATACAGTACTTAGGGGACCACTAAGGTCTATAAAGAGACTTGATCAATTAGGGACCACTAGTCTCTATAAGAGACTTAGACCAGTATTAGGGGACCACTAAGGTCTATATAAAGAGACTTCAGATACAGTATTAGGGGACCACTAAGGTCTATATAAAGAGACTTCAGATACAGTTTAGGGACCACTAAGGTCTATAAAAAGAGCTTCAGATACATATTGGGGACCACTAAGGTCTATATAAAAGAACTTCGATACAGTATAGGGCCACTAATGCTATATAAAAAGACTTCAATACGTATTAGTGGACCCCTAAGGTCCATATAAAAGACTTCAGATACAGTATTAGGGGACCACTAAGGTCTATAAAAGAGACTTCAATACAGTATTAGGACCACTAAGTCTCATAAAAGAGCTTCAGATCCAGTATTAGGGGACCACTAGGTCTATATACATGAGACTCAGATACAGTATTAGGGACACTAGGTCTATTAAAGAGACTTCATATACAGTATTAGGGGCCACAAAGGTCTATAAAAGAGACTTCAGATCATATTAGGGACCATAAGGTCTTATAAAAGAGACTTCAGATCCAGTAGTTAGGGGACCACTAAGGTCTTATAAAAGAGACTTCGATACATGGTATGAAGGGGAACACTACGGCCCTAATATAAAAGAGACTTCAGATACAGTATTAGGGGACCCCTTAAGGTCTATATGAAAGCATTCAAAGAGCACCATGTCATGGGACCTTTAAGGGATTATTACTGTTGTGTCATTACAGTATTTCAGTGACGTGGTTTAGATAATCTGGGGGGTAAACTGTCTGTTGCTCGTGTTTTTTGCGTCAGACTTTGTTGTATTAATCCCAATTCTCAGCAGTTACTTTGGTACAATGAGTACAATATTATCTTAACCAATAAAGATCAAAGCTACATACAGTACATTATTGGCCATGTGTCTAAAGACTTTCCATCTTGTTTTATTTGTCTCTATATTTTTTATCAACCACAGCAGTGTACTTTGAATTGGTGTGAATGATCTATTTTTAGTTTTCTGGTGCTAGCAGAAAACAATTTGTTTGCGATCTTGCATAACAAGCATAACTGGTCTTTATGGCTTAGTGAGACGTGCACACAAAAAACCACAAAGCACCAATAATCAGGATGATGCTGTGAGCTGTGCAAAGGGACCTGTGTGTTAGGGTTGGTTTGCTCTGGTCCGCACTTACAACAAAACAACAAAAGCTTGTTTGCTGGAAAACTGCAAGACCAGCTTCCTTCCCTAAGGACCATTTTGAATATCTCCTTTTTTCACTCTGCTTCTTTGGATTTCAGCATTGAGCTGTAAGAAGAAGACATTGCTCACTTCTTCCTTCTCTGGGTATTCCCAACACCTCAAAACATATTCAAGACAAGTCACACCAAGGCAATTTACAGCCTCAATCAATAACTGTACAGTTAAATCAGCCTTGCTGTAACAGGATGTCAACAATCAACAGTATTTATTACAGGATTCTTCATCATCACAATGTGTATGGCTTTGCAATTTTAAACATTTTAAGAGCAGGTAGGTAAAAAAAAGTTGATTAGTTAGTATCTATGGTTGCAGAATTTAATGTTTTTTTTTACTTTAGAAGAATGTATGCCCATGTTAGAGAGATATTAATGTTGCAACAGCATGCTGACTAGAGCCTTTTTGCAGGAATGCTGTTCATGTATATATACGAGTGTGTAAGATGATGGTGATGAAATCAATAGTAAGTTCTCTCATCACATCAACCTGTGTATATTTTACGGAGGATCTAAGACAAGTCTTCGGTGTGCATGGGTGCGTTCTTCCAGAGCTCTTTTTTTTGCCAAGAGCCCTTTTTACACAGAAACAAGACAAACAAGATAAATAACTATAAGAAAATGTAAGACATATTAAGGAGATTTATAATGGTTGGAAAAGTGGAAAGGCAACCCAAAATGGCTTTTCATAGTTTTATTCTGTTTCAGTCGACTTGGGATGAAGTGTATTTTACGATGTTAAAATATTTATTTACATGGGGTCTGGTGGGTTTAGCGAACGCCATTTTGCGATGTTTTAATGTTTAAAAATAGGATCTTACTCTTTATTAAAAAGGTTGTCTTCCTTAGAAATCCTTTCCATAATGTTGTCAATCACTTAATCAATTAATCTGAGCCTGTCAGTGGCAAAACCAGCGATGGAAAATTGCCCTATTAACTTATAATGTAGCTTGTTTGCTGCCGACTGAAGCAATCTCGCTCAATACTGGACCAATGTCAAAGATTGGTGTTCCCATCGGTCACTTAGACATAAAACATGGGGAAATCCAGGTTGAAAAAAGCGTCGTTACCCTTTAAGATCTCCGCAGGTACAACCTAAAGACAGGACCCCCCGAGAGGTGGGACATGTCATGGACAGCCATGACAGCCTGAGTCTTTGGTCTGTGTCCATTTATAATCGAAGACAGGAGTTACCACCATCCCCAAACATGTTATCATGTGATCATATTCCTGAGCAAACTCCATCTGCTGATGAAGACTGTACCATGTGTTCAAAGCGAGTACCATAGTTGTGTTATTGATGACCTCCTGGACGTCTTAACTATCCGATTTGTTGTGTTTCCATGTTAACACTTTACAATAAGGCCCACAAAAATGTAGGTAGTTAGTGAGGAATGAATGATTTAATGAGAAGTTGTGTCTCTCAGTCATAAGTTCTGAATCAGTTACTCAGGAACGTCTCATTAACTTTCTATTAGCTAGTGATTCATTAATACAGTAACACTTCATAATAATGGTACATAAATTATGAATTCATGCATGACGTCATGCACGAAAAAGAATGAATTCATTCATGTACTTCATGAATGAATCAGTTATATCCAAGATAGTATCTCATACATGACTTAACGCAGGAACAATATGTCAAATGACAAATGACACATCAATTAAGGTATCATGATCACGATCCTCATGATTTATGATTTATTAATGATGTTCATCTCTTCAAATCACAGCAGTGTACATATATTCGAAAGAACTGTAGTGTTGTCATCATTGTTAACTTCTTCATTACTTCATCATGTTTGTGGCCTTCAAATAAAGTGCTGACCTGGTCCATCTTTAACACTGATACATAAGATATGAATAATGGTTGCATTAAATGGATTAAGAATTAAAGGAGTGGGTTGGCAAAATGATACTGAGATCACTAAATTTACACAATACAGTATACTGCAGATGCATTTTTGTAGTTTTATTCACAGCATAAGGCACTTACAGTGCCTTGCGAAAGTATTCGGCCCCCTTGAACTTTTCAACCTTTTGACACATTTCAGGCTTCAAACATAAAGATATAACATTTTTATTTTTTGTGAAGAATCACCAACAAGGGGGACACAATTGTGAAGTGGAACGAAATCTATTGGATATTTAAACTTTTTTAGCAAATAAAAAACTGAAAAGTGGTGAGTGCAAAATGATTGGGCCCCCTTGCGTTAATAGGGGAGAGCCGGGACAGTTGAAACACTTTTTGATTAAACGTAATTTACAAAGCGGTCGTACCACACTGAAAGCTGACATTTTGTCACTAGCAACCTACACGTGTCATCTGTCTGATACAGCTGTATTTTCAGCTTTGGACAAACCCGTTCAGGAGTTATTACAACAAGTGTGGGACGTGCGTAATGTTTCATCTGTCCCTCCTGGACGGGACAAATGAAACAGCATG
>NC_045756.1:15124211-15143085 GCF_008692095.1 Etheostoma spectabile | reverse complement strand
ATGAAACAGCATGCGGGGACGAATGAAACATATACAGTTTAAGCCACATAAACTTCCCACAACTTTAATATTTTACTGTATATCATGGATGGTACTTCCAAAAGGTGTTATTATAGATAGATTGTTGCAGGACTATGCGTCTTTGTGAATGTCTGTTAACAACTAATTGCCGTCATCCTGAAGCGCGTATGAAGCGGTTATTGAAATAGCATGCACTGTGGATGATTGTGCTATTTTTAGAGCTAGAACAGTATGTTTTTTCCATTTATATCATGTTTCTATTGTGGAATATGTCGTTTAACTAGGTTTTTATATGGGTTATACCACTGGACATCCAAATAACGCGCTCCAACCCGTCCGTCTCCATAGGATAACATGGGAAAACTCGCCCCCTCCTACCTGGTGGGCTCAAATATATTTTCATCTTTCTAAAACTGCTTTTCCATGTCTCACCTCCATAAATAATTGTATAAACACAGATATTTGTGCCTTTACCTAAAATCCATGGAGTTCCAGCCAGGTCGGGGACGATTCAAACAGCTGTTTCAACTGTCCCGACATAGACATATGTCCTTACAGCCTGTTTTGCTTCTCATGTAAACAAGCATGAAATATGAAAGTCTGGGATTGTGGAGAACACTAACTGGTCTACCGATTAAGCATGTAGTCAAACCTTTAAATGAAAAAACCTCGTTAATAATCGAAAAAATGTGACCGCTAATGAAGTTTACTTTTGACCATCAAATCCCGTTTATCGGCTGTAACTCCACGATGAAAGGAAATAACAGGGAGATATTTGGCTGATAGGAGGAGGTTAACACATTCTATGTTCAGACCTAAGGAAGTCTGTTTATCATCATTGCACTCGGAGAAAACTGGAATGTTCATCCGTCCCGCGTTTCAATCGCACCGGCTCTCCCTTACTTTGTAGAGCCACCTTGGCTGCGATTACAGCTGCAAGTCGCTTGGGTATGTCTCTATCAGTTTGCACATCGAGGACTGGAAATTCTTGCCCATTCTTCCTTGAAAAACAGCTGAGCTCAGTGAGTGGATGGAGAGCGTTGTGAACAGCAGTTTTCAGTTCTTTCCACAGATTCTCGATTGGATTCAGGTTCTGACTTTGACTTGGCCATTCCAACACCTGGATACGTTTATGTGAACCATTCTTTGTAGATTTGCTTTAGTTGGGATCATTGTCTTGTTGGAAGTAAATCTCCGTCCCAGTTTCAGGTCTTTTGCAGACTCACAACAGGTTTTCATCCAGAAGGTCCTGTATTTGGCTGCATCCATCTTCCCTCAATTTTAACCATCTTCTGTCCTGCTGAAGAAAAGTAGGCCAAACCATGATGCTGCCACCACCATGTTTGACAGTGGGGATGTGTGTTGAGGGTGATGAGCTGTGTTGCTTTTACGCCAAACATATCGTTTTGCATTGTGGCCAAAAAGTTTGATTTTGTTTTCATCTGACCAGAGCACCTTCTCCACATGTTTGGTGTGTCTCCAGGTGGCTTGTGGCAAACTTTAGACGAGACGTTTAGGATATCTTTGAGAAAGGCTTTCTTCTTGCCACTCTTCCATGAAGGCCAGATTTGTGCAGTGTACGACTGATTGTTGTCCTATGGACAGACTCTCCCACCTCAGCTGTAGTTCTCTGCAGTTCATCCAGAGTGATCATGGGCCTCTTGGCTGCATCTCTGATCAGTCTTCTCCTTGTCTGAGCTGAAAGTTTACAGGGCACGGCCAGGTCTTGGTGATTTGCAGTGGTCTGATCTCCTTCCATTTCAAAATGATCGCTTGCACAGTGCCTCCTTGGGATGTTTAAAGTTGGGAATTTTTTGTATCCAAATCCGCTTTAAACTTCTCTACAACAGTATTCGGACCTGCCTGGTGTGTTCCTTGGTCTTCATGAGGCTCTGTGCGCTTTCAACAGAACCCTGAGACTATCACAGAGCAGGTGCATTTATACAGAGACTTGATCACACACAGGTGGATTCTATTTATCACCAGTCATTTAGGACAACATTGGATATTCAGAGCCCTCGCTGAACTTCTGGAGTGAGTTTGCTGCACTGAAAGTAAGGGGCCGCATAATTTTGCACGCACCACTTTTCAGTTTTTATTTGCTAAAAAGTTTAAAAATATCCAATGATTTTGTTTTCCACTTCACAATTGTGTCCCACTTGTTGGTGTTCTTACAAAAAATTAAAATTTTATATCTTTATGTTTGAAACTGAAATGTGTCAAAGGTTGAAAAGTTCAAGGGGCCGAATACTTTCGCCAGGCACGTAAGCCCAAACAATGCTCATCCAAGTAGAATATTATTGAATTGACTTTTAATGTAACTTCTAAGAGTTTGAACACCAGGAATGTCTCGAACTTTTTATTTGAGGGGTCACAAAGAGGATGGCTGCTGTGCCACCATGCTACCATATGCTATTTATTAATGTTAGAGATGGACCAGTTCAGACTTTATTTGAAGGGCCACAACCATGAAGTAATGAAGAAGTAATGTTTAGTTAACAATAATTACAACATTGCAATTCAGTTCTTTAGCCTGTCACTTTAACTACAGATTTACAAATAGAAAGACATGACATCTTAATATAAATCCGAAATACTGATGATTAAAATGCCATTTGTGCGTCTTTCCATTTGAATGCCATTTCAACCATATACACACAAACATATATTTACTGTGGTCAAGTATGAAACAGACTACATTTAGTGCACGCAATTATAGGCTCTGTAAAGTTCAGACTAAACAATGTGACATCAGCGCTTGGAGTGTGATAAAAACCAAGTACAAACCAGCCGTGAATTTACGTAGAATTAGACGGTTGGTATCCAACAGTCACATACTCCAATTGGTTAGCAGTAGTGGATAGTGCACAGTCCGTGTTTGTGAACAGCTCACCACCTCCATGAGTCTTACCTGATAGAGCATCATCAGCTAGGAAGCTAGCAGCTTGGTAGCTTGATACATTGGTTTTGAAACCTAGACATTGTTGTTCACCATGTTCCCAAAAATATTAAAGTTCTGATAAATAAAATGTATAAGGAAATACAAACTTAGGCATGAAACATAAAGCTTTGTAGAAAAAAATAATAAGAAAAAAAGACAATGTTACCACAGAGCCCTCTGTGGACAAACTATGCAACACCAATACTAACATGGTTTACCGTCCGTTTTTATTTTTTTTTTTTGTCATTATACTGATTCTGATGAATTAATATTTACACTATTTGCTTGTAATTCATTGATTGTACCATAGTCCTTTCGAACCAGACGTGGCGGGGAGAGAGTGAACTTTAAATGATGACTTTAGAATCTCTAAGAAACAGCTTCTGTGCTGAGTGAGAGGGTTGGATCTGAAGCTCATTTATAGAAAGTTAGCAAAGTTGAAATCATCAGCCAAAATGACTGATCATGTCTAGAAACTTCATCAGCTTATCCCACGGTTATAAACTGCAGCTATCGTCATTGAACCACATTCTCCCACGTCATGTTATTTTCTGGTCATGTTACACTAAATCCAAAAAAAAATCCTTTGGATTTCACTGCTCAGAGTTAGTATTTTAATAATGAAAGACTATTTGTATTATTCTTTCCTTTTCATGTTACTAGAAACACATTTATTAGCCCAACAGCATGTCACTACAGCAGCATAGCTAACCATAATGGAAACTAAGTTACCCACATCCTCAGTTGTATTCACTAGGAATCTATAGTAGTACCAAAAAAAATTTACAACACCTGATGATCTAGTGATTTCATCTACTTGAGGTCTATTTTCCTCGCCTGGTATGGTGCTGTATGCTCGTACTTATTCTTTAGCTCTTCATCCCTATTACCAGCGTGGGAAAGTACTAAAATGCATTCTCAGAAACGTACATACTTTGCTTAAATAATACATTGCCATCACCTTCTAAAAAACTTCACTAGTTAAAAGTAATAGAGTAGTTTCATTTAAATGTACCCCGTTCTAAGTAACGTGCTTAGTTACTTAAAAAAACTGCCCCAAAGGGCAGGGGGGGGCGCCGTCCACGCATAGGGACCAGGAGTCCTGCACTCTCCACTGTTTTGGTTTTTTTTCAATTTCCCAATCCCATGCAATGCTATTCCATTGTTTCCCACACTACACCACTTTCAGCGCTCCTTGACAGGTGTCAAATGTGCAATTTTCATTCAGACCATCCCATAACACCCCTTTCCCCCCAACATCACACGAATGCAATCAACCACACCTTTTAGTCTTGGGGCTTCTCTTTTTTCCCCCCCCCACCCCACGGGTTTTATTTATAGTTTTGTTCGCTAAGACAGACCCATGCCGTGAGCAGAGACCCGGAGCGTTTTGCCACCTCCCCTCCATGGCTTCCGCTTGACCCTTTGTGTGTCTCACGTCCGCTTCTAGACCTCATCTCGTATCTTCCCTCTCTCTGAGATCACAGGCGATGGAGTGACCTATGGAAAGACGCGATAAGTGACCGAATTGTCAGGATAGGCCCACGATAGAAGCGGTCGAGTAGGTGCGCAGCCAGGATAGATGAGAGATCGTAGTCACGAAGGGCATCCACAGCAGAGCATGAGATAACTCCAGAACTTACAGCATACAGTAGCGAGTTCTACCACCCCCATGCGGTGACAAGTCCCCGCCCACTCCCCTGCCCCCCGTCGTCCCCTCCCGTAGTTGGACTATTTCCCGGGGTAACATAACACCACCCTGTGTGTGTGTCAATCAGTAACACGCTTGTGTCTCTTTAGCTCATGTAACACGCGCTTGGTTGTCTCTTTAGCGGGAATAAGTAACACAGAACCAGAGAATGATGTGAGAGGAAGCGCGAGCACCACTGGCATAAGTGAAGACGAAGGGTCAAGATATGTAACCACGCGACCTCTAGTGTCCGTGCCAGATTAGAAATAGGTACAGACACGAAAGGCGCTTGGTTGTCTCCTTTAGCGTCATATAAACAAGCTTGGCGTCTCCGTAGCATCATGTAACACAGTTTGGTTGTCTCCTTAGCGTTCTATAACACGTGCTTGGTTGTCGCCTTAGCCTCAATCTAACACGCTTGGTCATACCCGTTGACAGCGTCAACGTAACACGCTGGTCGTCTCCTTTGAGCGTTGTGGAACACGCGTTTTGTGTCTCCTTTAAGCGTCTTTAACACGCTTGGTGGTCTCTTTAGGTCATGTAACCACGCGCTTGGTTGTTTCCGGTAGCGTAATATACACGCTTGGTCGTTCTTTAGTGTAATGTAACACGCGTTTTGTGTCCCTTAACTATAGACGATTACCTTTTACTAGAAAATGCTTGGGTGCTCTTTTGAGGTGCATGTAAACAAACGCAGCTGTGGGGTGTTGCCTTTTAGCTGTAGTGTAACACGGCGCTGTCGTCCCTTTAGCGTCATTGAAACAAGCCATTGGTCGTCCCTTTAGTGAATGAAACGTGCTGGTTGTTCTCCTGTTGCGTCATCTACACGCTGGTCGTTCTCCTGTTAGCGTCACGTAACACGCGTGGTTGTCTCCCTTTAGCGGTCATTAAAACGCTGGTCGTCTCCTATAGCGTCAGTAAACATAGCTTCGGTTGTCTCCCTTTAGCATCGAACACACGCTTGTTGGTTCCTCCTCTAGCGTCTCCGTCTCACTTTAGAGTATATAACCGCTGTTGTCATCTTTTAGCGTCAGTAACAGCGCTTGGTTGTGTTCTTTAGCGTCATATAACACGTTGGTCGTTCCTTTTAGCGTGAATGTAACACGCGCTTGTCGTCCTCCTTTAGGTCATGTAAAGATGGTCGTCTCTTATATAGTGTACATGTAACACGGGCTTGGTTGTACCTTTAGCGTTAATATAACACGCCGTGGTGTTCTCCTTTAGAGTCCACGTAACACGCGTTGGTTTGTATCATTTAGATCATGTAACACACGCTGGTTGTCTCCTTTAGCGAGGTCTCCGTCTCTTTAGCGTCATATAAATTTGGCGTCCCTTTTGACGCTGTTAGGGCTATAACGGTGCATCTTGCAGGTGCATGGGCTATTGAGCTTGGCTTGGTTTGGTATAGCACAGACTAGGCTAAAATATCTCGGTTTGTTACTCTGTTCTTTTATAATGTATTCTAACATATAAGCATCTTCTGAGTACGGTGGTACTTGTTCTACAAACCATATTGGAAACTGTAGGGAGAGTTGTTTAATGTGGGAGACAAGTCACGCAATATTTTTGCTGCTATAGGAAGTGTTGCCTTGGAAGAAGAATTCAATTTGCACTGGCATTACCCTCTTGCCTGGAGAAAAGTACATTATCCTACACAACAAGACCTGGATAGGTTGGCCACCTTTCCTAGAGTTTAGTTTAATGATAGGCAGGGAATGTAATACCCCAAAGTGTTAGAAGACAACAGACACAGTGCAAGGCTGTTTATGTTTAAAGGAAAACTAAAAAATCACATCTCAGTGAGTATGCGAGCCATATGAAAATTCAATGCCGTATTCACATCTGCAAATTCCAGGCATTTTTTTACTGCCCCTACAGTGAGGGGCTGGGGGAGGCCAGCTAAAACCAGAGGGTGTGCTGCTAGAAAGCCGCCCCAGTCGAGCTGTGACCAGCAGTAGAGAAAAGGGGTGAGCATAACATTCAAATCCAGATGTTGAGCTTCTTAGAATATCATAAGCTCTGATGAGCCAGCTGTGAACCATTCCAAACATGTGCTTCACTAATTACGATTAGCAAAAATTATGTGCCCAAGACATTCTAAGGTTTTTTCACAGTCATGTTTCATGGAAATTCAAAAAACAAGTCGGTTTTGCACCCTCTGCTTTCCCAGCAGAAATCGTTCCTTGGATAAATGAAAAGAACCAGAAAATCCTCTTCTAATTCTGCCAAATTTAGAAACTAACTTAGAAGTATTCCACGCCACTATTGATGTAAATGTACACCCTTTGTGTGTCTTCTTTTCTCTCCGTTGTCTTCCTTCAGGCGTCATCGATCATCAACAGTGACGCTCTACAACACCCTGCAATTCGTGCTCCAATGATTCACATGTCTGTGCTCTGTCGGACGAAGGAGTTGGGGCAGGAAGTCCATATAAGCTACTGGAGCGGTTTTTTATTGCTTGGTTCCAGGATCTCTGGTTTTGTGAATGTCACAGGAAATATTTGGTCATGCTGTACATCAAGAAACCGTCACCTACAAACCTGTCATAACTATTTCTTATTTTCATTAGCATGCGACTCGTCCTGGTCCTCGGCGCGCGACGCTGCCTCTTGAGCGGTGGGCTGTACATTTCATTCGGCAAATGTGGTCCGTTTGGTCGTTTTTTTTCTCTCGGGGACTTGGGACCGCGCGTTCTTAATGTGGTGGGACTCTGGTGATTTGGTTCAGTAGTTTCGTCTGCTTGCCGGGCGCGGGTGCCTCTTCAGCGGTTCTAGGCTTGTTTGCTCTGTTGCCCTTCTTCTTGAGTGGCTGTGGACCTATTGAGTTCATATATTTTATTTGCTTCAGCGGATCTTTCGCTCAGGCAGTTTGGCATTCGCGTGCGCTGGCACTTTGCGTGTCGTACGATCATATCATAGTGCTTGGCTCATCTCTATGTCTCGAAATCTGCCCTTCATCTGGCAGGCTTCTGTGTATAGCACTTTTACGTATAGTCCACCGGTCTCACGAGGTACATAGCGCCCTGTCTCTGCCTTTCTTATTCTGCTCTCTCTCGTTCTTGATTGGCCATTCTTATCCGCTGAATTAAATAGAACTGCGCGTTTAGTCTCATTTTCTGTGACTATCTTCTTCTTCCCTACGCTCCAATCCTTCTGACTTTCTCACCATGTTTTCACTTGTTCTTGCCCAGTCTTTTTCTGATTCCTATTTTTTTTTCTTTCTTGTTCTGTGTTTTCTCGTGCTTTGTCGCTCTTGCTTCTCGCTTTCGGTCTGTCTTTCCTGTCTCCTGGAGTTCTTCTGGTGCTCTCGCTCGTCCTCTGCGCGCTCTTTCTTCCTCTTGGTTTATGTTGTTGCCGTTCGTGTTTCTGCGTTTTCTATACAAATCTTAGAGAAACAGCAGAGAGGGAGGCTCTCCGGAGCGCCCCGGAAGCCCTGCGCCCCGGCAGATGTCAAAAACTGCCTTCCTGGTGTCTTCTCGAGCGCTGGTTGGTCTACTCACGCTGATTAACTACGTGGTCAGAGTGGACCTACACTATGATAGATTTCATTAGACTAATTTTCAGCTCACCCGCGTAAGACAGCGCAGGTTTTGGTGGTGTCAATGATTCAATATAATGACCAATGAAAGATGTGGGCATATTTCTGGTATTAAACTTTCTTTTCCCCCTTCTTGCTATGATTGTGTCTCGGGTCCGCCGTACTTGAGTATCCTTTATCTGCAAGGTTTGACGAGTTTCTCCTTGTGGTTTTGATTGTAAATATGTATTTTACATATATACTGGGTCGTCCAGACGCCATAAGGACTCTTTGAATGACATTCATTTAGGAGACGACGGAGGGGGAAGAGGAAGGGAGGTGAAGGGGCTGAAGGGGGAGCGTGAGATCGGAGGAGGAGGCGCAAAGGGGGCGGGAAGTGGGAGGCAGTCAGGGCGCTACTGTGGAGTGAGTGTCGATACCGTAGGCCTATAGGGAGAGTCAACAGTGATGAGGGATTGGGGGGTTGGAGGGGGAAAGGTAATATATTTTTACAATTACGGTCTTGGTATATTTTCACCTTAATCATTTATGGTGTTTCTATATTCTACTTTATATCTTCTCTTTTATTGGTGCTTTTCTGTCCCCTTGTATGTTTGTATACTTCCTGTCTAGATGCTAGTTCGTAAGCATGCCATTCTGTACATGGCTCTTTCATCTGATTGTTCTTCTTGCATATGCTGTATCAAAATCGTTTCAGGATCGGAGATACCATCATTTTCTCCATACGACCTGATGTACAAGATTCGTGCATATTCCCGTGGCTTTCAGAATTATTGAACTATCTTGGAGAGCGGGCGATGTAGGGCAGTGTGGAGTGGGATTGGGACAGCGGCGTTTTTATCCTGACTTGCTTTCTTCTATGCTCTTTCCTTATCCCTCTTATCAACCTTCACTCTATTCTATGGTTTTTTCTTTTTTCTTGGGCTATTGCTTGTTGTCTTAAATATCGACCTGTATTGCATGTCATTTCTGCTCCTTTCACTCTATCTTACTCTCCTTTTGAACTCCTATTTTTTTTTGGGGTCCTGGAATCGTAGTCATTTTCATGTACACTTCTATCTATTGCTTTATCCTTTGGACTCGTCTTTCATCCTGTTGGTATGATTCCTCTTTCGACAATTTGGAACGTTTCTGTACTTGTCTTCAGAGTTGAAGATTTTATGGTTGTACTCAGACGGATGTCTCCTTTCCTCTCTCACGGTCCTCTCACATTGTGGGGATTGTAGATGGGTTTTTGCTTTTGGCGTCATTCTCGTCTAACTTTGAGTTTTGGCGTCCTCTCCTCTCTTTCGACCTGGATCGATTAGCCGGATGCTTGTCGTCTCGCTGCTTGCGCGGGTTCACGACCGCGCTTTGCCCTCATCAGCTGCGCAGGCCGCAGACCGCGGCGTACCCTCGTCAAAGGATACGCTCTCTGTTGTGGGGTGATGTAGCGCCCTGGACAGGCTCTGGTTCATAGCCAGCCGGGAGGCAGCAACATTTGCGCGCGCCGTGACTGCAAGAGTTGGCGGCAGCACTTTTCTTGATATTGTAGCGCGGACGGTCGTGTAACTCGCTTTCCGCGTCGTAGTTGCTTACAGTTCTCATCTCATCTTTGATCGGGTGTTTGCTTTTTCTTCCAAACTTTTGGTGTCATGTCACGGCTCTTTTGACATCTCTTTTTTGTCTCCCTCTGTCTTCTTTCTTGCTTTGGTTTGCTATTTTCACTCCTTTCCTTCATTCTCTACTTGCCGTGGTCTGTCTTCTGTTCTCATGCTGGTTCTTATCCTCTTGGGGGGGGCAGACGCGGGGAGAAGACGGGACAAGACGACGGAGGGCAGAGGGGGGGCCGAGGAGGGGCGGAGGGCGCACGGGAGTTAACCGAGGGGGGGAGGTGGGGCAGGAAAGCGGCGCTGTGCCGCCTAGGGCGCCGCAGCTCTTGCCTCCTGACGCGGCCGCCAAGCTATCGTCGGAGGCAGCTGGAAGGTGCGTCCTGGAAGGGGCTGGATAGTGCTTTCCCACCGCGGCTCCTACGCGCTAGTGCTGAACTGCCTCGGGCGGGCAACTTGTCGTATGGCCTGGGGTAGGCCGAGGTAGGTCGGAGTTTGGACAGGAGGACAGTGGAGGGGCGAAGCGACGGGCACACGTTGGACTCTCGAGAGTGATTCTCGGTCCCGGGGTGAAGGGCTTCCCCTAACAGCAGCGCATTTCTGGGGGGGGGGGGAGAGCGCTACGGGTCAAGGCGTACGGCCAGGGAGGGGGCTGGGGTCAATGCAGGAGGCGCGGGGGCGCGGGGGGGGAGGTCAGCAGGGGGCAGATGGGGGAGGCGAAGGCGGGGGGGGGGGGCGGGAGAGACGGTGGAGGCAGGGAGCAAGGAGAAGCAGAGGCTGCGGGCGGCGGTGCGGGGGACGAAGGGAGAGCGCACACGGGTCTGGAGGAAGGGGAACCGCGAGTCTGGGAGCAAGCTGCGGTAGTGCTGTGTGGTGAAATGTGACATGAGATGAGGATGGAGTTAGCAGACGGGGAAGGTCAGGAACATGAAGGCTATGCGGTACTGGCATCTACGGAAGTGTAGGGGTAGAGAGGAACGGTGTATGGAGCGAGAGAATGGGGCCGGTCCCAGCGGAGTTAGGGAGCAGGTATAGTACAGGGGGGAGGAACTGCAGGAAAAGGCTACTATGTTCGTTTTATTATGATAGGTATAGAACTAATCTGATTCTCTGTTCTGTCGTGTTCTCATATTGTATTATACTATTCTGATTAGGCACTCGGGATGTCTTAGCTGGCTCTTCTCTTTCTTACTGGTGTTGGGCAGGGACGCGTGAACTAGTGAGGGGTACTTCCGTTGCGTCACGGGCGTTTCAGTGACAGCTCGTTTGCTCCCTTAGGACACTGCCGAGGGTCCCAGCACGGAGGTAGGGCACCGTCGTAGGTTGACGGGGGTTATGGTCGGGTGGTATCGGAGAGAGAAGGTACGCGGATGGATAGGCTAGAATGCGCAAGAATAAGAAGGGGGTGGAGTTCGAAGAAGGGCGAGGAGAGATGACGGTGGGTCTGGCGATGTGGCTATTTGGTTCAGTGGGGGCAGCGTGTTGGGGAGAGGGGAAGACGGTGGGGAGGGAGGGAACGCGGAGTGCGGGGAGGGAAGGCGGAGCGAGTGTATGGATGGAAAGTCACCGGACGGACAAGGTGAGGGGAAGGAGAGGAGGGGAAAGAGCGACGTTGCGGCGGGAAGGGAAGAAGCACAGGGGTGGGGGGGGGGGGCGGATGGAGGAGACTGACGGCGAGGATGAGGGGTAAGCGGTTCAAGGGAGAGGGAGGAGATGTAAAGGAGGGGTTGCGGGGCGACGAGCGGGGGGGGTGAAGAGGGGGAAGACGGCGCAAGGCAAGGTTGACCGTAGATCTGGACGGAAGTTCGAATGAGCAGGACATAAGCAGAGGGAGATAGTGAGGGATATTCTTTGGAGTCCTTGTTTTACTGCATGATTGATATGTTTCGGTTTAGATTATACTTGAGTTTGTTGTCAACCATTTATCTCATTCTTCACATTTTGCCTTAATTTCTTTGTTTCATTATTCTTTTTTTGTCTTACCTTCTCTTTGCCAGCTCTTGGTGATTCAAGGTGCATAAAAGATTAACTGCCAAGTTTCAGACAAATTGCGGCAGCATGCTGAAGAGAAGCAGGGAAGCCCGACTGCTGCAGTTCCTGCCGGTTCGAAGACTTCTGTTATAATTCCCGTTACGATGGGCTTTTCTGAATACGTAGCATTACTGATATGCGGGCGGGGGCCGCAAAGGAAGAGCAGGGATAGGGAGGACAGAGGAGGTAGTGCAGAAGGGGTAGGGGTCTAGGCCCACAGGGTTGTTATTTTTTTTTTTCTTTACTTCTATATGCGGACTGTCTTCCCCTACCCGTACTGGTCTGACTCTTTAGATCTTCGTTTTATTAATCTTTCTGTGCTTGATTCTTTGTATTTACTTCTCTGCCTATTAGCTATTTCTGTTGTCTTCTGCACATGACTGCTTCTTTTGTAGTTTGTCGCGCTCCTTTACTGCTTCGTCGTTTTCGTTTTTTTTTCCCCGGTGTTACTGCGCATTTTGCGATCTAGATCCTCCTCTTCTGCGGCTGGGCTATTTCGTGCCTATGGCAGTCCTCGTGGCCGCCGCGGGGGGGGTCCCCTTTTGTGCGCAGAATCGGGAGGTGTGGAATGAGGGACGGTGGGCGGCAAGCGAGAGAGAGAAGAGCGGAGGCGAGGAGGGCAAGCGGCTTGAGTGGGTCGCTGAGGCGGCGCGAGAGCCTGGGCCCCGGGGTACCTCGCTGTTTGTGCATGCACTCATGGCTCCCCCTGATTGCGGGTGGGTTTGCGTAGGGTCTGGGCATTTTGGGAACCCGGCCCGGAGGCCTTTGTGGTTTTCCATCCTTGACTCTATTATTCTTGCTTTTGATTGTTATCTTGTCGCTTAGACTTCTGCCTTCGTGCTCACAAAGTGTTTTGCTTCTCTGGGCACCGTGCTCAGATCAGGCTTGAAATCATTCTTCTCTCATTTTCCTTCTTGATCTCCTTATTCCCTTTTGTTACTCCTTGTTTCATGCTAAATCTAACTGATTTCTGCTACCCTGCCTCTCCGCTCTGTCCTTGTTCTTGCCTCATCCCGGGCACGTGGGGGTTGTTTGAGTTTTGCTCCTTTGGTTGACTTGCTAGGGGATTGACTTGATGTGTGGCTAGGCAATCGAAGTTGTGTAGGTTATATTCGGTTTAGTATGTGCAGCGGTCGTCTCATCTTTCGTTTCCGGTCTCTTGTATCGAGCATGGAGTCCTTTCGGCCAGGTGGCTACGCGGAAGTCGCTTCGCAGCTTCACCAAGCCTAATTTACAGCGGGGATTATCGGTCGCTCTTCTGTGGCAAGTCAGTGAAGTACTCTGGGCGCATGAATCTCACATCGTCATATGTTGTTGTTGTTAGTGAATGAGAATGCCCAGGTTACGTTCTGCCCTTGGCCCGTGGGCAGGAACGCAGCTCGGCAGCGGAGCATGGGCCTGGCACGGGTCAGCGAGCGGCGGCGCTAGGGTGCCTGGAGGCGGCGCAGGCGAGCGGCAAGGGCGGGGAGTGCGGCGGGAGAGGGCAGCCGGGGAGGCGAGTGGTCGGGCGAGCAAGGCCAGGCGCAGTGCAGCGGGCTCGAGCAGAGGGGGTAAGCAGCTCGCCTGGACGCGGTCACACATGAGTCTTCGAAGGCGACACGGGTCTTCGCCGTGCGGGCATTCAAACATCTGGTAGTACTGGTGCGCACGTCGCGGCTCGGGGGTGCTTATCCGCGCGGTCTAAGGTCCAGGCCGCACTCTCCGTTTCCTACGGCTTGCCGAGGTTCGGAGACATCACCGTAGAAGGGAATAGCATCTCACTATTGTGGGTCTTTTTTTTGAAATTTGGCTCTATGCTTTTAATGGGTCTAGCCATTTTTTCCCTCTTTTCCACTGTTCTTTGAGGCTTCTGGAACAGAGGCCATTTGTCTATCTGCCTCCACGCACTTTGCATAACTGAAGGAGCTACGGGAGATGAAGACACACAGTCCCCACTTTCGCGGACGCATCGGCTTCATACTCGTTTTCTTGTTTCCGTACTCTGTCCTCACTTCACGATTTACGTTCCGATGCCGAATGCGAATCGCCTGTGCGGGCGAGTCTGCGCTTGTAGTAGATGGGCGTCCGCAGAAGGTGCAGCGTCGTCGGCAAAGGAGGGAGCAGAAGGAAGAGGAGCTACTTGAGTGTTGGATATCGGCAGCACCTGAATCGTGACGTCTAAATCCTTTTCTCGATAGATCTGCCAATTAGGTTACGTAAAAGTTACATTCTATCGATGATCGATGGAGGAATCACCGACAGAGGATCTGTGTTGTAGGATGCATGGAGGAGAAAGAGGGAGGGACGAGGGGAGGACGGACGGCAGAGGAGGGACAGAGGCAGAATGAGACAGGCGGGGCTCATGCGAGGTAACTAGTTCGCTATGATGACAGCGTAATCTGTATATTCCTTATGTGTTATTATCTCTTCTCTATTCATATCATACTACTCCCTGGGCTTTGTCACTTTCTACTCTTTTGGGTTAAAGTCAGCACTTATTAAGGAACGTACAGTGTTTATAAGCTTTGAACGACATTTCTTTACTTATTCTTTGGTTGATGTCAAAATAGGGAGCGAGCTCCGCAATTTTCCTGCCTGTTTACTTGTTTTGTTTTTTGTTTTCTTCTCTACTCTTTCTCCTTTCGACCTTTTATGCTGTTATTCATGGCTTCCTCTTTCTCCTGCCTGTCATATCTTTCTCTACTCTTCTCTCTTGTTTCTCGTTTTCTACTTTTGACTGATAACGATCTTTTTTTTTATTTCTCTTTTTCTTTTCCGCTTTTTGCTTTTTTCTCGCTGTTTTTCTCTTGTTTCATCTCCTCTATCTAGTTGCTTCGTCTTTTCGTTTTTGCCTCTCTCTTGAATGCTTGGTTCTTCCTTATGTTCTCTTTCTTTCAGTTCTCTTGCCTCTCGGCTCACTTGTGCTCTTTGTTATTTCTGTCTATTTCCTTGTTTCCCACTTGACCCTTTTATGCTCATCACTGTTTGATCTGATCGACTTTGGTCTCTTCTGTCTGCTTTCCTTTTTGATAGGTTAATTTCTTACTATCTTGCTTTTGGGTACTTTTTTAGCCTATGCTATTTCTGCCTATGTTTATCTCGCGCTCTATTTGCAAACCAGCATCGTCTGTGCGTTGGCTTTTTTTCATCCTCTTTCTTTCCTGACGTGGCTCTGCGTACATTGGCTCTCTGTTCTCATTGGGTTGGTTGCATATGTGTGTTGGTGCCACACAGACGTCGATGATATCATCTCTTGGATGGCACTCATTTGTTGGTACCATTTCGGTATTGCTTGTGAGAGTTGTTTTAGTATGGGCTGTTAGGGCATAGCATTGGGCGTAACCTCAGTAGACTCCATTGTGAGGGGACAGATTGCCGGTACTGCCGCTGGATAAATTGTTCTTATCTACAAGTCTGGGAGGGTGGATAGAGTATAGGCGGTTGGAAAGGGTCGAGGGAACGCGGATGAGGAGTAGAGAGAAGGGGGCGAGGGGGGGGGAGAGGGGGTGGAAGGGAAAGGGTTTTCTGATCAGGAAAAGAGGGGTCAGGGAACGGACAACACCGGTTCAGGCCGGCGTAAGGCTGCAGTAGGAGGGGGAGTTCCAATGCGTTCAGTACTGTGCGGTGGAGAGAGATAGGACGGGCGATAGAGGCGGGGAGGGATGTACCGGGGGACGCACTGGAGGCTTACGCGTGGTGGGTGAAATATTATTAAGCAGATGAAATTAGGTCAGTTTGTTATGGATAGTTCAGGAGGTTGTGTTAAGTAGGGGGTGGATCGCTATGTACACCGGCAGCGGGGGGGGGCGCTGGCGATGCACCTCGCCTCATGGGTGCGGACGGGGGCGCTCGCATCGCCGAGTGGGTGGACCACCCCGCTCCGGGCTGGCCGAGGGGACGGGGGGGAGGATGAGGGGGGAAGTAGGGGATCAGGGTCAGGATGACGCTACGAGGACAGCCGTGTAGGCAGGGAGGAGGGGGACCGTGGGAGAGCGTCTGAGTAAGGGGGGACAGCGAGGTGCGGCGCTGAGTGCGGAGACGTGGTACTATGTGTGACCAATTCTGTCCACTTCTCTTGTTACCTCGCCTAGTGTGGGACTGTCTTTCACCTCCGTAGGTTTCTCTTAATTTAGGTTTTAGTGGTTACAGCTCTCATGTTGTCTCCTATTTGTCTCCCCCCGAGATCCGTTAGATGCGACCCCCTATGACTGAATCTTACGGTATGCTTCTTGTCAATCTCGGCTGCATCTCCGTTTTTGTTTTATCTGCTCACCTTTGGTTTCCTTATGTTTTCTGACCGCGAGCTGACAGTCTTTGAATGAATCCTTGCCCTTTGATTATTCTTTTCCCGAGCTGTACTTAGACGAACACCTGTTAAGACGTTCTCTTACATGGCCTTTATTCGGTTATCAATAGAGGTCTATTGTCTATTCTTATGCTGATTTTCTCCCCTTCGGTCTTTCGTACCTTCTTCCTTGGATCCTACTTTCTTTTGCTGTTTTCTTACTACTTTAAACTTCACCATTTTCATGGCTATTTCACCTGTGATCTCATTCCTTGTCTTTCCTGTCTTTTTATGCAATCTTATTTCTCTGATTCTTGATTCTCTTTTCTCGATTCCAACTCTGTATTTATGTATCTTTAACGGTGAGTCTGGGAATCTGCGGAGGCGCGACTTTTACTTGCAATCTGATCCAATCTATAGGGGCTACTTCCTATCGTATTCCTTGTGCTCTACCTTTGTCTTCCTTCACTTTATGTTTTCCTGACTTTTTCCTCTTGGCCTCCCTTATGCATGCTTTTTTGTCTAATTCAACCTTATATCCTGCCTCCTTGATCTTGACGGTCTCGGCATTTGCTTTTTGTATTCACTCTGGTATTATAGCTATATTGTGGACGCAATATATGTTTAACAATCTTCTGAATATTCTAAGCCCGTTACGTATTCAACATCTGCGTTCATGGTTGTGGTGTTTTTTGTTTTTGTTCAATATGCTTTTATTTCCTTCTCCTTCTGACACTTCGTTATTCATTTGTTCACTCTCCTTCTTGATTCCTGTGTCGGTTTATTTTGACTATTGATTAGGATCATTATTTTTGTCTGTTTTACTTTCCACTTCCTTTTTATATTTTTCTTCCGTTCCTTTGTTCACTTTTGTTCCTTCTTCATCAAATCTTCTCCTTCGCTTGCTTTTCTCTTGCTTCTCTTTTTTTCTTTTTTTTTTATCTCTCTTCTTTTCACTGTCTTTTTCTCTGTGTATTTTTGTTGCAATGTTCTTCTTTTAACTTTGGAAAGGCTTTTTTTCTCTGCTCTTATCTAGTGTGAGTAGAAAATTTTTATCATGTGTCCATCAGTATTAGCTCTTTGAGCCCAAAGCTCCGTACAGTGATTGTTGATTTTTGTTTTTCTGCGGGGGTATCGTGGACAAGGGGGTGTGAGAGGAGGGTGGGAGCACGGGATTAGTGCCGCGGGCTGAGGGGGGGTCAGGCGGCCTCACAGGGGTGAAAGCATAGAGGGACGACTGAGAGGAAGCTAAGGTTGGGATCGTCGCTGTCGCGTTCTACCGACCTTTGGTAGAGGTGTGCACTCGGGGAGCGCAGGATGATAAATTTTAACGGATGGATCGAATGGGAAAAAGTAGCATTCACCTGCTGGTTAGTTTAGTACGAGACATAGTTCAATGATGGGTATAGTTTTTTATTGGGGGTTGTGTTGTGTTATTTGTGGTGTTCTCATGAATTGGATGCTACGTCCCGCCTTGTCTAAAAATGCTTGTTTAACTTGAATGGTCTCACATCGCATCGGGTTCTCAGTCGTCGCTTTTTTTGCTTTCGCGGTGTTTTGATGATACACGTTGTTTCGGCTCGTATCGTACGCCAGACTCTTTGTCTTCCTCCGACTCACTCGGGGCCATCTCTTATTCTTTTTTTCTTTTTTTTGTGTTTTTGGTTGGGTTCGGTCCTTGTTTTGACGGACTTATTTTTTTGCCTTTTCCCTCTTCTCTGCTCTCTGCTCCCTTCTTCTCTTCTTCCCTTTCTTTTTCTCTACTTGTCTCCTTTTCTGTTGTCTCTCTTCCTTCTCCTGACTCTTTCCCCTCTTCTTCACTTTTTCTAATTTGTTCTTTTGCCTGCTCCTTTCCTCTATTTTTCTTCTCTCCCTTCTTGTGCTACTCTTTGTCTTCTCTTCTTTTTCTCCTTCATTATTTCCTTCCTCTTCATTCTCTTTTCTTCTTGCCCCTCTCTCTATTCTCTTTCCTCTCAACCCTTATGAATTGTTCCCTCTCATCCCTGCTTCCGCTTCTTTTTCTTGCTGATTAGCTTTCATTTTTTCTGTTTCTTTGAACCTCTTCCCTTCTCCTGTTTTGGGCCTTTGGCACGCGTTTCATTTCCCTATTCTTCCTTTTCTCTCTTCTGATTTTGGTGTCATGACCTCTTTCTCTTTCTTTGGTCTGCTTTGGGCACCTGCTCTGGCATCTCGGTTCTCTCTCCTCGCTTGGGGGGGGGGGGGGGCGGGGGGTCGCACTTTTGCTCTTTTGTTTTCAGGATTTCTTTACTCCTTTTCTTTCTCTTCCCTTTTTGCTCTCTCTCTCTTGACTTCTATCCATGACCCTCCTCTCTTGCTGTTTCTGCTCTCTTTTTTTTTCCGCACCTTCTGTTCGTGTGGCTCTTTGTCTTTCTCTCGTCTCCTAGTGTTTGCTGAATCTTCCTTCTTCGCTTTCCCTTCTCTCTTTTCCTCTACTTCTTCTTCCTTCTTTTTGTCTTCTTCTCCTTCTTCCTCTTTCTCTTCGTCTCTGCTTTTTTCTTGTCTCCGTTCTCCTTTTCACCCTCTCTGTTCTCTCTTTCTTTTCTTCTCTCTTCTTTCTTTTCTGTTAACAACTAATTGCCGTCATCCTGAAGCGCGTATGAAGCGGTTATTGAAATAGCATGCACTGTGGATGATTGTGCTATTTTTAGAGCTAGAACAGTATGTTTTTTCCATTTATATCATGTTTCTATTGTGGAATATGTCGTTTAACTAGGTTTTTATATGGGTTATACCACTGGACATCCAAATAACGCGCTCCAACCCGTCCGTCTCCATAGGAT
>NC_045756.1:15105483-15124186 GCF_008692095.1 Etheostoma spectabile | reverse complement strand
TCCCGTCCGTCTCCATAGGATAACAGGGAAAACTCGCCCCCTCTACCTGGTGGGCTCAAATATATTTTCATCTTTCTAAAACTGTTTTCCATGTCTCACCTCCATAAATAATTGTATAAACACAGAATTTGTGCCTTTACCTAAAATCCATGGGTTCCAGCCAGGTCGGGGACGATTCAACAGCTGTTTAAACTGTCCCGACATAGACATATGTCCTTCGCCTGTTTTGCTTCTCATGTAAACAAGCATGAAATATGAAAGTCTGGGATGTGGAGAACACTAACTGGTCTACCGATTAAGCATGTAGTCAAACCTTAAATGAAAAAACCTCGTAATAATCGAAAAAATGGACGACTAATGAAGTTTACTTTTGACCATCAAATCCGTTTATCGGCTGTAACTCCACGATGAAAGGAATAACAGGGAGATATTTGGCTGATAGGAGGAGGTTAACACATTCTATGTTCAGACCTAAGGAAGTCTGTTTATCATCATTGCACTCGGAGAAAACTGGAATGTTCATCCGTCCCGCGTTTCAATCGCACCGGCTCTCCCTTACTTTGTAGAGCCACCTTGGCTGCGATTACAGCTGCAAGTCGCTTGGGTATGTCTCTATCAGTTTGCACATCGAGGACTGGAAATTCTTGCCCATTCTTCCTTGAAAAACAGCTGAGCTCAGTGAGTGGATGGAGAGCGTTGTGAACAGCAGTTTTCAGTTCTTTCCACAGATTCTCGATTGGATTCAGGTTCTGACTTTGACTTGGCCATTCCAACACCTGGATACGTTTATGTGAACCATTCTTTGTAGATTTGCTTTAGTTGGGATCATTGTCTTGTTGGAAGTAAATCTCCGTCCCAGTTTCAGGTCTTTTGCAGACTCACAACAGGTTTTCATCCAGAAGGTCCTGTATTTGGCTGCATCCATCTTCCCTCAATTTTAACCATCTTCTGTCCTGCTGAAGAAAAGTAGGCCAAACCATGATGCTGCCACCACCATGTTTGACAGTGGGGATGTGTGTTGAGGGTGATGAGCTGTGTTGCTTTTACGCCAAACATATCGTTTTGCATTGTGGCCAAAAAGTTTGATTTTGTTTTCATCTGACCAGAGCACCTTCTCCACATGTTTGGTGTGTCTCCAGGTGGCTTGTGGCAAACTTTAGACGAGACGTTTAGGATATCTTTGAGAAATGGCTTTCTTCTTGCCACTCTTCCATGAAGGCCAGATTTGTGCAGTGTACGACTGATTGTTGTCCTATGGACAGACTCTCCCACCTCAGCTGTAGTTCTCTGCAGTTCATCCAGAGTGATCATGGGCCTCTTGGCTGCATCTCTGATCAGTCTTCTCCTTGTCTGAGCTGAAAGTTTACAGGGCACGGCCAGGTCTTGGTGATTTGCAGTGGTCTGATCTCCTTCCATTTCAAAATGATCGCTTGCACAGTGCCTCCTTGGGATGTTTAAAGCTGGGAATTTTTGTATCCAAATCCGCTTTAAACTTCTCTACAACAGTATTCGGACCTGCCTGGTGTGTTCCTTGGTCTTCATGAGGCTCTGTGCGCTTTCAACAGAACCCTGAGACTATCACAGAGCAGGTGCATTTATACAGAGACTTGATCACACACAGGTGGATTCTATTTATCACCAGTCATTTAGGACAACATTGGATATTCAGAGCCCTCGCTGAACTTCTGGAGTGAGTTTGCTGCACTGAAAGTAAGGGGCCGCATAATTTTGCACGCACCACTTTTCAGTTTTTATTTGCTAAAAAGTTTAAAATATCCAATATTTGTTTCCACTTCACAATTGGTCCCACTTGTTGGGATTTTACAAAAAATTAAAATTTATATCTCTTATGTTTGAAACCTGAAATGTGTCAAAGGTTGAAAAGTTCAAGGGGGCCGAATACTTTCGCCAGGCACGTAAGCCCAAGACAAGGCTCATCCAAGTAGATATTATGAATGACTTTAATTAACTTCTAAGAGTTTGAAACACCAGGAATGTCTCGAACTTTTTATTTGAGGGGTCACAAAGAGGATGGCTGCAGTGCCACCATGCTACCATATGCTATTTATTAATGTTAGAGATGGACCAGTTCAGAGCTTTATTTGAAGGGCCAAACCATGAAGTAATGAAGAAGTAATGTTTAGTTACAATAATTACAACATTGCAAATTCAGTTTCTTTAGCCTGTCCTTTAACTACAGATTACAAATAGAAAGACATGACATCATTAATATAAATCCGAAATACTGATGATTAAAATGCCATTTGTGCGTCTTTCCATTTGAATGCCATTTCAACCATATACACGACAAACATATTTTACTGTGGCTCAAGTATGAAACAGACTACATTTAGTGCACGCAATTATAGGCTCTGTAAAGTTCAGACTAACAATGTGCATCAGCGCTTGGAGTGTGATAAAAACCAAGTACAAACCAGCCGTGAATTACGTAGAATTAGACGGTTGGTATCCACAGTCACATACTCACAGTTGGTTAGCAGTAGTGGATAGTGCACATCCGTGTTTGGAACAGCTCACCACTCCATGGTCTTACCTGATAGAGCATCATCAGCTAGGAAGGCTAGCAGCTTGGTAGCTTGATACATTGGTTTTGAAACCTAGACATTGTTGTTCACCATGTTCCCAAAAATATTAAAGTTCTGATAAATAAAATGTATAAGGAAATACAAACTTAGGCATGAAACATAAAGCTTTGTAGAAAAAAACAATAAGAAAAAAAGACAATGTTACCACAGAGCCCTCTGTGGACAAACTATGCAACACCAATACTAACATGGTTTACCGTCCGTTTTTATTTTTTTTTTTTGTCATTATACTGATTCTGATGAATTAATATTTACACTATTTGCTTGTAATTCATTGATTGTACCATAGTCCTTTCGAACCAGACGTGGCGGGGAGAGAGTGAACTTTAAATGATGACTTTAGAATCTCTAAGAAACAGCTTCTGTGCTGAGTGAGAGGGTTGGAGCTGAAGCTCATTTATAGAAAGTTAGCAAAGTTGAAATCATCAGCTCAAAATGACTGAATCATGTCTAGAAACTTCATCAGCTTATCCCACGGTTATAAACTGCAGCTATCGTCATTGAACCACATTCTCCCACGTCATGTTATTTTCTGGTCATGTTACATAAATCCAAAAATAATCCTTTGGATTTCACTGCTCAGAGTTAGTATTTTAATAATGAAAGACTATTTGTATTATTCTTTCCTTTTCATGTTACTAGAAACACATTTATTAGCCCAACAGCATGTCCTACAGCAGCATAGCTAACCATAATGGAAACTAAGTTACCCACATCCATCAGTGTGTATTCAACTAGGACTCTATAGTAGTACCAAAAAAAAAAATTTTACACCCTGATGCTCTAGTGATATTCATTACTGAGGTCTATTTTCCTCGCCTGGTATGGTGTGTATGCTCGACTTACTTTTTAGCTCTTCATCCTATTTACCGGGGGGAAAAGTACTAAAATGCATTCACAGTAAACGCATACATTTGCTTAAATAACAAGTGCCATCACCTATCTAAAAAATTCCTCAGTAAAAGTAATAGAGTAGTTTCATTACAATGTACCCGTTCTAAGAAGTGCTAGTTACTTAAAAAAACCTGCAGGGGGGGGGGGCGCTCGTCCACGCATAGGACAAGGAGTCCATGCACCTCCAAACTGTTTGTTTTTTTTCAATTTCCCAAATCCCATGCAAATGTATCCATTGTTTCCCACAACATACCCACCCTTTCAAGCGCCCTTCAGACCAGGTGTATGTGCAATTTTCATTCAGACCATCCCCCATAAACCCCTATTCCCAACATGCACAGATGCAATCTAAACCACACCTTTTGTCTTGCGGGGCTTCTCTTTTTTCCCCCCCCCACCCCACGGGTTTTATTTATAGTTTTGTTCGCTAAGACAGACCCATGCCGTGAGCAGAGACCCGGAGCGTTTTGCCACCTCCCCTCCATGGCTTCCGCTTGACCCTTTGTGTGTCTCACGTCCGCTTCTAGACCTCATCTCGTATCTTCCCTCTCTCTGAGATCACAGGCGATGGAGTGACCTATGGAAAGACGCGATAAGTGACCGAATTGTCAGGATAGGCCCACGATAGAAGCGGTCGAGTAGGTGCGCAGCCAGGATAGATGAGAGATCGTAGTCACGAAGGGCATCCACAGCAGAGCATGAGATAACTCCAGAACTTACAGCATACAGTAGCGAGTTCTACCACCCCCATGCGGTGACAAGTCCCCGCCCACTCCCCTGCCCCCCGTCGTCCCCTCCCGTAGTTGGACTATTTCCCGGGGTAACATAACACCACCCTGTGTGTGTGTCAATCAGTAACACGCTTGTGTCTCTTTAGCTCATGTAACACGCGCTTGGTTGTCTCTTTAGCGGGAATAAGTAACACAGAACCAGAGAATGATGTGAGAGGAAGCGCGAGCACCACTGGCATAAGTGAAGACGAAGGGTCAAGATATGTAACCACGCGACCTCTAGTGTCCGTGCCAGATTAGAAATAGGTACAGACACGAAAGGCGCTTGGTTGTCTCCTTTAGCGTCATATAAACAAGCTTGGCGTCTCCGTAGCATCATGTAACACAGTTTGGTTGTCTCCTTAGCGTTCTATAACACGTGCTTGGTTGTCGCCTTAGCCTCAATCTAACACGCTTGGTCATACCCGTTGACAGCGTCAACGTAACACGCTGGTCGTCTCCTTTGAGCGTTGTGGAACACGCGTTTTGTGTCTCCTTTAAGCGTCTTTAACACGCTTGGTGGTCTCTTTAGGTCATGTAACCACGCGCTTGGTTGTTTCCGGTAGCGTAATATACACGCTTGGTCGTTCTTTAGTGTAATGTAACACGCGTTTTGTGTCCCTTAACTATAGACGATTACCTTTTACTAGAAAATGCTTGGGTGCTCTTTTGAGGTGCATGTAAACAAACGCAGCTGTGGGGTGTTGCCTTTTAGCTGTAGTGTAACACGGCGCTGTCGTCCCTTTAGCGTCATTGAAACAAGCCATTGGTCGTCCCTTTAGTGAATGAAACGTGCTGGTTGTTCTCCTGTTGCGTCATCTACACGCTGGTCGTTCTCCTGTTAGCGTCACGTAACACGCGTGGTTGTCTCCCTTTAGCGGTCATTAAAACGCTGGTCGTCTCCTATAGCGTCAGTAAACATAGCTTCGGTTGTCTCCCTTTAGCATCGAACACACGCTTGTTGGTTCCTCCTCTAGCGTCTCCGTCTCACTTTAGAGTATATAACCGCTGTTGTCATCTTTTAGCGTCAGTAACAGCGCTTGGTTGTGTTCTTTAGCGTCATATAACACGTTGGTCGTTCCTTTTAGCGTGAATGTAACACGCGCTTGTCGTCCTCCTTTAGGTCATGTAAAGATGGTCGTCTCTTATATAGTGTACATGTAACACGGGCTTGGTTGTACCTTTAGCGTTAATATAACACGCCGTGGTGTTCTCCTTTAGAGTCCACGTAACACGCGTTGGTTTGTATCATTTAGATCATGTAACACACGCTGGTTGTCTCCTTTAGCGAGGTCTCCGTCTCTTTAGCGTCATATAAATTTGGCGTCCCTTTTGACGCTGTTAGGGCTATAACGGTGCATCTTGCAGGTGCATGGGCTATTGAGCTTGGCTTGGTTTGGTATAGCACAGACTAGGCTAAAATATCTCGGTTTGTTACTCTGTTCTTTTATAATGTATTCTAACATATAAGCATCTTCTGAGTACGGTGGTACTTGTTCTACAAACCATATTGGAAACTGTAGGGAGAGTTGTTTAATGTGGGAGACAAGTCACGCAATATTTTTGCTGCTATAGGAAGTGTTGCCTTGGAAGAAGAATTCAATTTGCACTGGCATTACCCTCTTGCCTGGAGAAAAGTACATTATCCTACACAACAAGACCTGGATAGGTTGGCCACCTTTCCTAGAGTTTAGTTTAATGATAGGCAGGGAATGTAATACCCCAAAGTGTTAGAAGACAACAGACACAGTGCAAGGCTGTTTATGTTTAAAGGAAAACTAAAAAATCACATCTCAGTGAGTATGCGAGCCATATGAAAATTCAATGCCGTATTCACATCTGCAAATTCCAGGCATTTTTTTACTGCCCCTACAGTGAGGGGCTGGGGGAGGCCAGCTAAAACCAGAGGGTGTGCTGCTAGAAAGCCGCCCCAGTCGAGCTGTGACCAGCAGTAGAGAAAAGGGGTGAGCATAACATTCAAATCCAGATGTTGAGCTTCTTAGAATATCATAAGCTCTGATGAGCCAGCTGTGAACCATTCCAAACATGTGCTTCACTAATTACGATTAGCAAAAATTATGTGCCCAAGACATTCTAAGGTTTTTTCACAGTCATGTTTCATGGAAATTCAAAAAACAAGTCGGTTTTGCACCCTCTGCTTTCCCAGCAGAAATCGTTCCTTGGATAAATGAAAAGAACCAGAAAATCCTCTTCTAATTCTGCCAAATTTAGAAACTAACTTAGAAGTATTCCACGCCACTATTGATGTAAATGTACACCCTTTGTGTGTCTTCTTTTCTCTCCGTTGTCTTCCTTCAGGCGTCATCGATCATCAACAGTGACGCTCTACAACACCCTGCAATTCGTGCTCCAATGATTCACATGTCTGTGCTCTGTCGGACGAAGGAGTTGGGGCAGGAAGTCCATATAAGCTACTGGAGCGGTTTTTTATTGCTTGGTTCCAGGATCTCTGGTTTTGTGAATGTCACAGGAAATATTTGGTCATGCTGTACATCAAGAAACCGTCACCTACAAACCTGTCATAACTATTTCTTATTTTCATTAGCATGCGACTCGTCCTGGTCCTCGGCGCGCGACGCTGCCTCTTGAGCGGTGGGCTGTACATTTCATTCGGCAAATGTGGTCCGTTTGGTCGTTTTTTTTCTCTCGGGGACTTGGGACCGCGCGTTCTTAATGTGGTGGGACTCTGGTGATTTGGTTCAGTAGTTTCGTCTGCTTGCCGGGCGCGGGTGCCTCTTCAGCGGTTCTAGGCTTGTTTGCTCTGTTGCCCTTCTTCTTGAGTGGCTGTGGACCTATTGAGTTCATATATTTTATTTGCTTCAGCGGATCTTTCGCTCAGGCAGTTTGGCATTCGCGTGCGCTGGCACTTTGCGTGTCGTACGATCATATCATAGTGCTTGGCTCATCTCTATGTCTCGAAATCTGCCCTTCATCTGGCAGGCTTCTGTGTATAGCACTTTTACGTATAGTCCACCGGTCTCACGAGGTACATAGCGCCCTGTCTCTGCCTTTCTTATTCTGCTCTCTCTCGTTCTTGATTGGCCATTCTTATCCGCTGAATTAAATAGAACTGCGCGTTTAGTCTCATTTTCTGTGACTATCTTCTTCTTCCCTACGCTCCAATCCTTCTGACTTTCTCACCATGTTTTCACTTGTTCTTGCCCAGTCTTTTTCTGATTCCTATTTTTTTTTCTTTCTTGTTCTGTGTTTTCTCGTGCTTTGTCGCTCTTGCTTCTCGCTTTCGGTCTGTCTTTCCTGTCTCCTGGAGTTCTTCTGGTGCTCTCGCTCGTCCTCTGCGCGCTCTTTCTTCCTCTTGGTTTATGTTGTTGCCGTTCGTGTTTCTGCGTTTTCTATACAAATCTTAGAGAAACAGCAGAGAGGGAGGCTCTCCGGAGCGCCCCGGAAGCCCTGCGCCCCGGCAGATGTCAAAAACTGCCTTCCTGGTGTCTTCTCGAGCGCTGGTTGGTCTACTCACGCTGATTAACTACGTGGTCAGAGTGGACCTACACTATGATAGATTTCATTAGACTAATTTTCAGCTCACCCGCGTAAGACAGCGCAGGTTTTGGTGGTGTCAATGATTCAATATAATGACCAATGAAAGATGTGGGCATATTTCTGGTATTAAACTTTCTTTTCCCCCTTCTTGCTATGATTGTGTCTCGGGTCCGCCGTACTTGAGTATCCTTTATCTGCAAGGTTTGACGAGTTTCTCCTTGTGGTTTTGATTGTAAATATGTATTTTACATATATACTGGGTCGTCCAGACGCCATAAGGACTCTTTGAATGACATTCATTTAGGAGACGACGGAGGGGGAAGAGGAAGGGAGGTGAAGGGGCTGAAGGGGGAGCGTGAGATCGGAGGAGGAGGCGCAAAGGGGGCGGGAAGTGGGAGGCAGTCAGGGCGCTACTGTGGAGTGAGTGTCGATACCGTAGGCCTATAGGGAGAGTCAACAGTGATGAGGGATTGGGGGGTTGGAGGGGGAAAGGTAATATATTTTTACAATTACGGTCTTGGTATATTTTCACCTTAATCATTTATGGTGTTTCTATATTCTACTTTATATCTTCTCTTTTATTGGTGCTTTTCTGTCCCCTTGTATGTTTGTATACTTCCTGTCTAGATGCTAGTTCGTAAGCATGCCATTCTGTACATGGCTCTTTCATCTGATTGTTCTTCTTGCATATGCTGTATCAAAATCGTTTCAGGATCGGAGATACCATCATTTTCTCCATACGACCTGATGTACAAGATTCGTGCATATTCCCGTGGCTTTCAGAATTATTGAACTATCTTGGAGAGCGGGCGATGTAGGGCAGTGTGGAGTGGGATTGGGACAGCGGCGTTTTTATCCTGACTTGCTTTCTTCTATGCTCTTTCCTTATCCCTCTTATCAACCTTCACTCTATTCTATGGTTTTTTCTTTTTTCTTGGGCTATTGCTTGTTGTCTTAAATATCGACCTGTATTGCATGTCATTTCTGCTCCTTTCACTCTATCTTACTCTCCTTTTGAACTCCTATTTTTTTTTGGGGTCCTGGAATCGTAGTCATTTTCATGTACACTTCTATCTATTGCTTTATCCTTTGGACTCGTCTTTCATCCTGTTGGTATGATTCCTCTTTCGACAATTTGGAACGTTTCTGTACTTGTCTTCAGAGTTGAAGATTTTATGGTTGTACTCAGACGGATGTCTCCTTTCCTCTCTCACGGTCCTCTCACATTGTGGGGATTGTAGATGGGTTTTTGCTTTTGGCGTCATTCTCGTCTAACTTTGAGTTTTGGCGTCCTCTCCTCTCTTTCGACCTGGATCGATTAGCCGGATGCTTGTCGTCTCGCTGCTTGCGCGGGTTCACGACCGCGCTTTGCCCTCATCAGCTGCGCAGGCCGCAGACCGCGGCGTACCCTCGTCAAAGGATACGCTCTCTGTTGTGGGGTGATGTAGCGCCCTGGACAGGCTCTGGTTCATAGCCAGCCGGGAGGCAGCAACATTTGCGCGCGCCGTGACTGCAAGAGTTGGCGGCAGCACTTTTCTTGATATTGTAGCGCGGACGGTCGTGTAACTCGCTTTCCGCGTCGTAGTTGCTTACAGTTCTCATCTCATCTTTGATCGGGTGTTTGCTTTTTCTTCCAAACTTTTGGTGTCATGTCACGGCTCTTTTGACATCTCTTTTTTGTCTCCCTCTGTCTTCTTTCTTGCTTTGGTTTGCTATTTTCACTCCTTTCCTTCATTCTCTACTTGCCGTGGTCTGTCTTCTGTTCTCATGCTGGTTCTTATCCTCTTGGGGGGGGCAGACGCGGGGAGAAGACGGGACAAGACGACGGAGGGCAGAGGGGGGGCCGAGGAGGGGCGGAGGGCGCACGGGAGTTAACCGAGGGGGGGAGGTGGGGCAGGAAAGCGGCGCTGTGCCGCCTAGGGCGCCGCAGCTCTTGCCTCCTGACGCGGCCGCCAAGCTATCGTCGGAGGCAGCTGGAAGGTGCGTCCTGGAAGGGGCTGGATAGTGCTTTCCCACCGCGGCTCCTACGCGCTAGTGCTGAACTGCCTCGGGCGGGCAACTTGTCGTATGGCCTGGGGTAGGCCGAGGTAGGTCGGAGTTTGGACAGGAGGACAGTGGAGGGGCGAAGCGACGGGCACACGTTGGACTCTCGAGAGTGATTCTCGGTCCCGGGGTGAAGGGCTTCCCCTAACAGCAGCGCATTTCTGGGGGGGGGGGGAGAGCGCTACGGGTCAAGGCGTACGGCCAGGGAGGGGGCTGGGGTCAATGCAGGAGGCGCGGGGGCGCGGGGGGGGAGGTCAGCAGGGGGCAGATGGGGGAGGCGAAGGCGGGGGGGGGGGGCGGGAGAGACGGTGGAGGCAGGGAGCAAGGAGAAGCAGAGGCTGCGGGCGGCGGTGCGGGGGACGAAGGGAGAGCGCACACGGGTCTGGAGGAAGGGGAACCGCGAGTCTGGGAGCAAGCTGCGGTAGTGCTGTGTGGTGAAATGTGACATGAGATGAGGATGGAGTTAGCAGACGGGGAAGGTCAGGAACATGAAGGCTATGCGGTACTGGCATCTACGGAAGTGTAGGGGTAGAGAGGAACGGTGTATGGAGCGAGAGAATGGGGCCGGTCCCAGCGGAGTTAGGGAGCAGGTATAGTACAGGGGGGAGGAACTGCAGGAAAAGGCTACTATGTTCGTTTTATTATGATAGGTATAGAACTAATCTGATTCTCTGTTCTGTCGTGTTCTCATATTGTATTATACTATTCTGATTAGGCACTCGGGATGTCTTAGCTGGCTCTTCTCTTTCTTACTGGTGTTGGGCAGGGACGCGTGAACTAGTGAGGGGTACTTCCGTTGCGTCACGGGCGTTTCAGTGACAGCTCGTTTGCTCCCTTAGGACACTGCCGAGGGTCCCAGCACGGAGGTAGGGCACCGTCGTAGGTTGACGGGGGTTATGGTCGGGTGGTATCGGAGAGAGAAGGTACGCGGATGGATAGGCTAGAATGCGCAAGAATAAGAAGGGGGTGGAGTTCGAAGAAGGGCGAGGAGAGATGACGGTGGGTCTGGCGATGTGGCTATTTGGTTCAGTGGGGGCAGCGTGTTGGGGAGAGGGGAAGACGGTGGGGAGGGAGGGAACGCGGAGTGCGGGGAGGGAAGGCGGAGCGAGTGTATGGATGGAAAGTCACCGGACGGACAAGGTGAGGGGAAGGAGAGGAGGGGAAAGAGCGACGTTGCGGCGGGAAGGGAAGAAGCACAGGGGTGGGGGGGGGGGGCGGATGGAGGAGACTGACGGCGAGGATGAGGGGTAAGCGGTTCAAGGGAGAGGGAGGAGATGTAAAGGAGGGGTTGCGGGGCGACGAGCGGGGGGGGTGAAGAGGGGGAAGACGGCGCAAGGCAAGGTTGACCGTAGATCTGGACGGAAGTTCGAATGAGCAGGACATAAGCAGAGGGAGATAGTGAGGGATATTCTTTGGAGTCCTTGTTTTACTGCATGATTGATATGTTTCGGTTTAGATTATACTTGAGTTTGTTGTCAACCATTTATCTCATTCTTCACATTTTGCCTTAATTTCTTTGTTTCATTATTCTTTTTTTGTCTTACCTTCTCTTTGCCAGCTCTTGGTGATTCAAGGTGCATAAAAGATTAACTGCCAAGTTTCAGACAAATTGCGGCAGCATGCTGAAGAGAAGCAGGGAAGCCCGACTGCTGCAGTTCCTGCCGGTTCGAAGACTTCTGTTATAATTCCCGTTACGATGGGCTTTTCTGAATACGTAGCATTACTGATATGCGGGCGGGGGCCGCAAAGGAAGAGCAGGGATAGGGAGGACAGAGGAGGTAGTGCAGAAGGGGTAGGGGTCTAGGCCCACAGGGTTGTTATTTTTTTTTTTCTTTACTTCTATATGCGGACTGTCTTCCCCTACCCGTACTGGTCTGACTCTTTAGATCTTCGTTTTATTAATCTTTCTGTGCTTGATTCTTTGTATTTACTTCTCTGCCTATTAGCTATTTCTGTTGTCTTCTGCACATGACTGCTTCTTTTGTAGTTTGTCGCGCTCCTTTACTGCTTCGTCGTTTTCGTTTTTTTTTCCCCGGTGTTACTGCGCATTTTGCGATCTAGATCCTCCTCTTCTGCGGCTGGGCTATTTCGTGCCTATGGCAGTCCTCGTGGCCGCCGCGGGGGGGGTCCCCTTTTGTGCGCAGAATCGGGAGGTGTGGAATGAGGGACGGTGGGCGGCAAGCGAGAGAGAGAAGAGCGGAGGCGAGGAGGGCAAGCGGCTTGAGTGGGTCGCTGAGGCGGCGCGAGAGCCTGGGCCCCGGGGTACCTCGCTGTTTGTGCATGCACTCATGGCTCCCCCTGATTGCGGGTGGGTTTGCGTAGGGTCTGGGCATTTTGGGAACCCGGCCCGGAGGCCTTTGTGGTTTTCCATCCTTGACTCTATTATTCTTGCTTTTGATTGTTATCTTGTCGCTTAGACTTCTGCCTTCGTGCTCACAAAGTGTTTTGCTTCTCTGGGCACCGTGCTCAGATCAGGCTTGAAATCATTCTTCTCTCATTTTCCTTCTTGATCTCCTTATTCCCTTTTGTTACTCCTTGTTTCATGCTAAATCTAACTGATTTCTGCTACCCTGCCTCTCCGCTCTGTCCTTGTTCTTGCCTCATCCCGGGCACGTGGGGGTTGTTTGAGTTTTGCTCCTTTGGTTGACTTGCTAGGGGATTGACTTGATGTGTGGCTAGGCAATCGAAGTTGTGTAGGTTATATTCGGTTTAGTATGTGCAGCGGTCGTCTCATCTTTCGTTTCCGGTCTCTTGTATCGAGCATGGAGTCCTTTCGGCCAGGTGGCTACGCGGAAGTCGCTTCGCAGCTTCACCAAGCCTAATTTACAGCGGGGATTATCGGTCGCTCTTCTGTGGCAAGTCAGTGAAGTACTCTGGGCGCATGAATCTCACATCGTCATATGTTGTTGTTGTTAGTGAATGAGAATGCCCAGGTTACGTTCTGCCCTTGGCCCGTGGGCAGGAACGCAGCTCGGCAGCGGAGCATGGGCCTGGCACGGGTCAGCGAGCGGCGGCGCTAGGGTGCCTGGAGGCGGCGCAGGCGAGCGGCAAGGGCGGGGAGTGCGGCGGGAGAGGGCAGCCGGGGAGGCGAGTGGTCGGGCGAGCAAGGCCAGGCGCAGTGCAGCGGGCTCGAGCAGAGGGGGTAAGCAGCTCGCCTGGACGCGGTCACACATGAGTCTTCGAAGGCGACACGGGTCTTCGCCGTGCGGGCATTCAAACATCTGGTAGTACTGGTGCGCACGTCGCGGCTCGGGGGTGCTTATCCGCGCGGTCTAAGGTCCAGGCCGCACTCTCCGTTTCCTACGGCTTGCCGAGGTTCGGAGACATCACCGTAGAAGGGAATAGCATCTCACTATTGTGGGTCTTTTTTTTGAAATTTGGCTCTATGCTTTTAATGGGTCTAGCCATTTTTTCCCTCTTTTCCACTGTTCTTTGAGGCTTCTGGAACAGAGGCCATTTGTCTATCTGCCTCCACGCACTTTGCATAACTGAAGGAGCTACGGGAGATGAAGACACACAGTCCCCACTTTCGCGGACGCATCGGCTTCATACTCGTTTTCTTGTTTCCGTACTCTGTCCTCACTTCACGATTTACGTTCCGATGCCGAATGCGAATCGCCTGTGCGGGCGAGTCTGCGCTTGTAGTAGATGGGCGTCCGCAGAAGGTGCAGCGTCGTCGGCAAAGGAGGGAGCAGAAGGAAGAGGAGCTACTTGAGTGTTGGATATCGGCAGCACCTGAATCGTGACGTCTAAATCCTTTTCTCGATAGATCTGCCAATTAGGTTACGTAAAAGTTACATTCTATCGATGATCGATGGAGGAATCACCGACAGAGGATCTGTGTTGTAGGATGCATGGAGGAGAAAGAGGGAGGGACGAGGGGAGGACGGACGGCAGAGGAGGGACAGAGGCAGAATGAGACAGGCGGGGCTCATGCGAGGTAACTAGTTCGCTATGATGACAGCGTAATCTGTATATTCCTTATGTGTTATTATCTCTTCTCTATTCATATCATACTACTCCCTGGGCTTTGTCACTTTCTACTCTTTTGGGTTAAAGTCAGCACTTATTAAGGAACGTACAGTGTTTATAAGCTTTGAACGACATTTCTTTACTTATTCTTTGGTTGATGTCAAAATAGGGAGCGAGCTCCGCAATTTTCCTGCCTGTTTACTTGTTTTGTTTTTTGTTTTCTTCTCTACTCTTTCTCCTTTCGACCTTTTATGCTGTTATTCATGGCTTCCTCTTTCTCCTGCCTGTCATATCTTTCTCTACTCTTCTCTCTTGTTTCTCGTTTTCTACTTTTGACTGATAACGATCTTTTTTTTTATTTCTCTTTTTCTTTTCCGCTTTTTGCTTTTTTCTCGCTGTTTTTCTCTTGTTTCATCTCCTCTATCTAGTTGCTTCGTCTTTTCGTTTTTGCCTCTCTCTTGAATGCTTGGTTCTTCCTTATGTTCTCTTTCTTTCAGTTCTCTTGCCTCTCGGCTCACTTGTGCTCTTTGTTATTTCTGTCTATTTCCTTGTTTCCCACTTGACCCTTTTATGCTCATCACTGTTTGATCTGATCGACTTTGGTCTCTTCTGTCTGCTTTCCTTTTTGATAGGTTAATTTCTTACTATCTTGCTTTTGGGTACTTTTTTAGCCTATGCTATTTCTGCCTATGTTTATCTCGCGCTCTATTTGCAAACCAGCATCGTCTGTGCGTTGGCTTTTTTTCATCCTCTTTCTTTCCTGACGTGGCTCTGCGTACATTGGCTCTCTGTTCTCATTGGGTTGGTTGCATATGTGTGTTGGTGCCACACAGACGTCGATGATATCATCTCTTGGATGGCACTCATTTGTTGGTACCATTTCGGTATTGCTTGTGAGAGTTGTTTTAGTATGGGCTGTTAGGGCATAGCATTGGGCGTAACCTCAGTAGACTCCATTGTGAGGGGACAGATTGCCGGTACTGCCGCTGGATAAATTGTTCTTATCTACAAGTCTGGGAGGGTGGATAGAGTATAGGCGGTTGGAAAGGGTCGAGGGAACGCGGATGAGGAGTAGAGAGAAGGGGGCGAGGGGGGGGGAGAGGGGGTGGAAGGGAAAGGGTTTTCTGATCAGGAAAAGAGGGGTCAGGGAACGGACAACACCGGTTCAGGCCGGCGTAAGGCTGCAGTAGGAGGGGGAGTTCCAATGCGTTCAGTACTGTGCGGTGGAGAGAGATAGGACGGGCGATAGAGGCGGGGAGGGATGTACCGGGGGACGCACTGGAGGCTTACGCGTGGTGGGTGAAATATTATTAAGCAGATGAAATTAGGTCAGTTTGTTATGGATAGTTCAGGAGGTTGTGTTAAGTAGGGGGTGGATCGCTATGTACACCGGCAGCGGGGGGGGGCGCTGGCGATGCACCTCGCCTCATGGGTGCGGACGGGGGCGCTCGCATCGCCGAGTGGGTGGACCACCCCGCTCCGGGCTGGCCGAGGGGACGGGGGGGAGGATGAGGGGGGAAGTAGGGGATCAGGGTCAGGATGACGCTACGAGGACAGCCGTGTAGGCAGGGAGGAGGGGGACCGTGGGAGAGCGTCTGAGTAAGGGGGGACAGCGAGGTGCGGCGCTGAGTGCGGAGACGTGGTACTATGTGTGACCAATTCTGTCCACTTCTCTTGTTACCTCGCCTAGTGTGGGACTGTCTTTCACCTCCGTAGGTTTCTCTTAATTTAGGTTTTAGTGGTTACAGCTCTCATGTTGTCTCCTATTTGTCTCCCCCCGAGATCCGTTAGATGCGACCCCCTATGACTGAATCTTACGGTATGCTTCTTGTCAATCTCGGCTGCATCTCCGTTTTTGTTTTATCTGCTCACCTTTGGTTTCCTTATGTTTTCTGACCGCGAGCTGACAGTCTTTGAATGAATCCTTGCCCTTTGATTATTCTTTTCCCGAGCTGTACTTAGACGAACACCTGTTAAGACGTTCTCTTACATGGCCTTTATTCGGTTATCAATAGAGGTCTATTGTCTATTCTTATGCTGATTTTCTCCCCTTCGGTCTTTCGTACCTTCTTCCTTGGATCCTACTTTCTTTTGCTGTTTTCTTACTACTTTAAACTTCACCATTTTCATGGCTATTTCACCTGTGATCTCATTCCTTGTCTTTCCTGTCTTTTTATGCAATCTTATTTCTCTGATTCTTGATTCTCTTTTCTCGATTCCAACTCTGTATTTATGTATCTTTAACGGTGAGTCTGGGAATCTGCGGAGGCGCGACTTTTACTTGCAATCTGATCCAATCTATAGGGGCTACTTCCTATCGTATTCCTTGTGCTCTACCTTTGTCTTCCTTCACTTTATGTTTTCCTGACTTTTTCCTCTTGGCCTCCCTTATGCATGCTTTTTTGTCTAATTCAACCTTATATCCTGCCTCCTTGATCTTGACGGTCTCGGCATTTGCTTTTTGTATTCACTCTGGTATTATAGCTATATTGTGGACGCAATATATGTTTAACAATCTTCTGAATATTCTAAGCCCGTTACGTATTCAACATCTGCGTTCATGGTTGTGGTGTTTTTTGTTTTTGTTCAATATGCTTTTATTTCCTTCTCCTTCTGACACTTCGTTATTCATTTGTTCACTCTCCTTCTTGATTCCTGTGTCGGTTTATTTTGACTATTGATTAGGATCATTATTTTTGTCTGTTTTACTTTCCACTTCCTTTTTATATTTTTCTTCCGTTCCTTTGTTCACTTTTGTTCCTTCTTCATCAAATCTTCTCCTTCGCTTGCTTTTCTCTTGCTTCTCTTTTTTTCTTTTTTTTTTATCTCTCTTCTTTTCACTGTCTTTTTCTCTGTGTATTTTTGTTGCAATGTTCTTCTTTTAACTTTGGAAAGGCTTTTTTTCTCTGCTCTTATCTAGTGTGAGTAGAAAATTTTTATCATGTGTCCATCAGTATTAGCTCTTTGAGCCCAAAGCTCCGTACAGTGATTGTTGATTTTTGTTTTTCTGCGGGGGTATCGTGGACAAGGGGGTGTGAGAGGAGGGTGGGAGCACGGGATTAGTGCCGCGGGCTGAGGGGGGGTCAGGCGGCCTCACAGGGGTGAAAGCATAGAGGGACGACTGAGAGGAAGCTAAGGTTGGGATCGTCGCTGTCGCGTTCTACCGACCTTTGGTAGAGGTGTGCACTCGGGGAGCGCAGGATGATAAATTTTAACGGATGGATCGAATGGGAAAAAGTAGCATTCACCTGCTGGTTAGTTTAGTACGAGACATAGTTCAATGATGGGTATAGTTTTTTATTGGGGGTTGTGTTGTGTTATTTGTGGTGTTCTCATGAATTGGATGCTACGTCCCGCCTTGTCTAAAAATGCTTGTTTAACTTGAATGGTCTCACATCGCATCGGGTTCTCAGTCGTCGCTTTTTTTGCTTTCGCGGTGTTTTGATGATACACGTTGTTTCGGCTCGTATCGTACGCCAGACTCTTTGTCTTCCTCCGACTCACTCGGGGCCATCTCTTATTCTTTTTTTCTTTTTTTTGTGTTTTTGGTTGGGTTCGGTCCTTGTTTTGACGGACTTATTTTTTTGCCTTTTCCCTCTTCTCTGCTCTCTGCTCCCTTCTTCTCTTCTTCCCTTTCTTTTTCTCTACTTGTCTCCTTTTCTGTTGTCTCTCTTCCTTCTCCTGACTCTTTCCCCTCTTCTTCACTTTTTCTAATTTGTTCTTTTGCCTGCTCCTTTCCTCTATTTTTCTTCTCTCCCTTCTTGTGCTACTCTTTGTCTTCTCTTCTTTTTCTCCTTCATTATTTCCTTCCTCTTCATTCTCTTTTCTTCTTGCCCCTCTCTCTATTCTCTTTCCTCTCAACCCTTATGAATTGTTCCCTCTCATCCCTGCTTCCGCTTCTTTTTCTTGCTGATTAGCTTTCATTTTTTCTGTTTCTTTGAACCTCTTCCCTTCTCCTGTTTTGGGCCTTTGGCACGCGTTTCATTTCCCTATTCTTCCTTTTCTCTCTTCTGATTTTGGTGTCATGACCTCTTTCTCTTTCTTTGGTCTGCTTTGGGCACCTGCTCTGGCATCTCGGTTCTCTCTCCTCGCTTGGGGGGGGGGGGGGGCGGGGGGTCGCACTTTTGCTCTTTTGTTTTCAGGATTTCTTTACTCCTTTTCTTTCTCTTCCCTTTTTGCTCTCTCTCTCTTGACTTCTATCCATGACCCTCCTCTCTTGCTGTTTCTGCTCTCTTTTTTTTTCCGCACCTTCTGTTCGTGTGGCTCTTTGTCTTTCTCTCGTCTCCTAGTGTTTGCTGAATCTTCCTTCTTCGCTTTCCCTTCTCTCTTTTCCTCTACTTCTTCTTCCTTCTTTTTGTCTTCTTCTCCTTCTTCCTCTTTCTCTTCGTCTCTGCTTTTTTCTTGTCTCCGTTCTCCTTTTCACCCTCTCTGTTCTCTCTTTCTTTTCTTCTCTCTTCTTTCTTTAAACTGCTTTTCCATGTCTCACCTCCATAAATAATTGTATAAACACAGATATTTGTGCCTTTACCTAAAATCCATGGAGTTCCAGCCAGGTCGGGGACGATTCAAACAGCTGTTTCAACTGTCCCGACATAGACATATGTCCTTACAGCCTGTTTTGCTTCTCATGTAAAAACAAGCATGAAATATGAAAGTCTGGGATGTGGAGAAACACTAAAACTGGTTCTACGATTAAGCATGTAGTCAAACCTTAAATGACAAAACCTCGTAATAATCGAAAAAAAAAGGGGACGCTATATGAAGTTTACTTTTGACCATCAAATCCCGTTTATCGGCTGTAACTCCACGATGAAAGGAAATAACAGGGAGATATTTGGCTGATAGGAGGAGGTTAACACATTCTATGTTCAGACCTAAGGAAGTCTGTCTATCATCATT
>NC_045756.1:15098405-15105473 GCF_008692095.1 Etheostoma spectabile | reverse complement strand
AAAACTGGAATGTTTCATCCGTCCCGCGTTTCAATCGCACCGGCTCTCCCTTACTTTGTAGAGCCACCTTTGGCTGCGATTACAGCTGCAAGTCGCTTGGGGTATGTCTCTATCAGTTTTGCACATCGAGATACTGGACCATTCTTGCCCATCTTCCTTGAAAAACAGCTCGAGCTCAGTGAGGTTGGATGGAGAGCGTTGTGACAGCAGTTTTCAGTTCTTTCCGACAGATTCTCGATTGGATTTCAGGTCTGACTTTGACTTGGCCATTCCAACACCTGGATACGTTTATTTGTGAACCATTCTTTGAGATTTTGCTTTATGTTTGGGATCATTGTCTTGTTGGAAGATAAATCTCCGTCCCAGTTTCAGGTCTTTTGCAGACTCCAACAGGTTTTCATCCAGAATGGTCCTGTATTTGGCTGCATCCATCTTCCCCTCATTTAACCATCTTCCCTGTCCCTGCTGAAGAAAAGTGGCCCAAACCATGATGCTGCCACCACCATGTTTGACAGTGGGGATGGTGTGTTGAGGGTGATGAGCTGTGTTGCTTTTACGCCAAACATATCGTTTTGCATTGTGGCCAAAAAGTTTGATTTTGTTTTCATCTGACCAGAGCACCTTCTTCCACTGTTTGTGTGTGTCTCCAAGGTGGCTTGTGGCAAACTTTAGACGGACGTTTTATGGATATCTTTGAGAAATGGCTTTCTTCTTGCCACTCTTCCATGAAGGCCAGATTTGTGCAGTGTACGACTGATTGTTGTCCTATGGACACGACTCCCACCTCAGCTTGTGTTCTCTGCAGTTCATCCAGAGTATCATGGCCTCTTGGCTGCATCTCTGATCAGTCTTCTCCTTGTCTGAGCTGAAAGTTTACAGGGCCGGCCAGGTCTTGGTAGATTTGCAGTGGTCTGATACTCCTTCCATTCAAAATGATCGCTTGCACAGTGCTCCTGTGGGATGTTTAAAGCTTGGGAATCTTTTTGTATCCAAATCCGCTTTAAACTTCTCTACAACTATACGGACCTGCCTGGTGTGTCCTTGGTCTTCATGATGGCTCTCTGCGCTTTCAACAGAACCCTGAGACTATCACAGAGCAGTGCATTTATACAGAGACTTGATCACACACAGGTGGATTCTATTTATCACACAATCAGTCATTTAGGACAACATTGGATCATTCAGAGACCCTCGCTGAACTTCTGGAGTGATTTGCTGCCACGCTGAAAGTAAAGGGCCGATAATTTTGGCACGCAACAACACTTTGTATTCTTCAGTTTTTTAATTTTGCTAAAAAGTTTAAAAAATATCCAAAGATTTTTTTCCTCACCACCTATCCCACACCACACCCCAACACCACAAACAACCCAGAACACTTGTTCACAATTGTGTCCCCACTTGTTGGTGATTCTTAAAAACCAGAAAAAATAAAAAAAAAAAAAAAAAAAAAAATTTAAAATTTTTAGTAATTCTTTTTTACTTTTTTATTTTGTTATTTTAAAAAATTAAATAATTCTTTAAAAATAAATTAAAACTTTTTGAAGCCTTAAAATGTGTCAAAAGGTTGAAAAGTTCAAGGGGGCCGAATACTTTCGCAAGGCACTGTAAGCCCAAGAACAATGCTCATCCAAGTAGAATATTTATGAATTTGACTTTTAATTAACTTCTAAGAGTTTGAACACCAGGAATGTCTCGACTTTTTATTTGAGGGGTCACAAAGAGGATGGCTGCATGTGCCACCATGCTACCATATGCTATTTATTAATGTTAGAGATGGACCAGTTCAGAGCTTTATTTGAAGGGCCACAAACATGATGAAGTAATGAAGAAGTAATGTTTAGTTAACAATAATTACAACATTGCAATTCAGTTTCTTTAGCCTGTCACTTTAACTACAGATTTACAAATGAAGAAGACATGAACATCATTAATAAATCCGAAATAATGATGATTAAAATGCCATTTGTGCGTCATTTCCATTTTGAAATGCCATTTCAACCATATACACGAAACAATTATTTACTGTGGCTCAAGTATGAAACAGACTACATTTAGTGCACGCAAATTATAGGCTCTGTAAAGTTCAGCTAACGCAATGATAGCATCAGCGCTTGGAGTGATGTAAAAACCAAGTACAAACACAGCCGTGAATTTACGTAGAATGTAGAACGGTTGGTATCCAACAGTCACATACTCCACCAGTGGTTAGCAGTAGTTGGATAGTGCACCAGTCCGTGTTTGTGTTAACACAGCCCACCTCCATGAGTCTTACCTGATAGAGCATCATCAGCTAGGAAGGCTAGCAGGCCTGGTAGCTTGATACATTGGTTTTGAAACCTAGACATTGTTGTTCAGCCATGTTTCCCAAAAAAATATTAAAGTTCTGATAAATAAAATGTATAAGAAATACAAACTTAGGACATGAAACATAAACTCCTTTGTAGAAAAACACAATAAGAAAAAAAAGACAATGTTACCAACAGAGCCCTCTGGTGGACAAACTATGCAACACCAATACATAACATGGTTTACCGTCCGTTTTTTTATTTTTTTATTTTGTCATTATAACTGATTCTGATGAATGAATATTTACACATATTTGCTTTGTAAATTCATTGATTTGTACCATAGTCCTTTCGAACAGACCGTGGCGGGGAGAGATGAGACTTTAAATGATGACTTTAGAATCTCTAAGAAACAGCTTCTGTGCTGAGTGAGAGGGTTGAGCTGAAGCTCATTTTATAGAAAGTTAGCAAAGTTGAAATCATCAGCACAAATACATGACTCATGTCTAGAAACTTCAGTCAGGCTTATCCCACGGTATAAACTGCAGCTATCGTCATTGAACCACATTCTCCCACGTCATGTATTTTCTGAGTCATGTTACACTAAATCCAAAAAATAATCCTTTTGGATTTCACTGCTCAGAGTTAGTATTTTAATAATGTAAAAGACTATTTGTATTATTCTTTCCTGTTTCATGTTACTAGAAACCATTTATTAGCCCAACAGCATGTCTCTACAGCAGCATAGCTAAGACCATTAATGGAAACTAAAGTTACCCACAATCCATCAGGTGTATTGTAACTAGGAATCTAATAGTAGTACCAAAATACACAACACTGATGCATCTAGTGATTATTCATCTACCTTGAGTCATTTTTCTCCCTGGTATGGTGCTGTATGCTACTTACTTACTTTTAGCTCTTTCACTCCAATTACCAGAGGTGGAAAAGTACTAAAATATTGCATTCAAGTAAAAGTACCAATACTTTGATTAAATAATTACAAGTGCCATCACCTATCTAAAAAAATTACTCAGGTAAAAGTAATAGGTAGTTTATTTAAAATGTACTTTAAGTAAAAGTGACTTAGTTACATTAAAAAAAACTGCAAAACGGGAGGGGGGGGAGCTCGTCCACGAATAGGACAAGGAGTCATGCATCTAAAACTGTTTTGTTTTTTTTCAATTTAAAAAATCCATGCAAATGTATATACATGTTAAAACAACATAACACATTTAAGACCCTTAGAAAGGTGTAATGTGCAATTTTAATTCAGACCATCCCATAAAACCTATTCAAACAATCAACTGAAAGTGAAATTACCACACATTTTTAGTCTTGAGGGCCATTCTTCTTTTTTTCACAAACAAAAACAACGGTTATAAGGCAAAGCAAGGCCAAATCACGAGTTTTGACTCCATAAATGGATTAGACCCTAAAGTTCACAGCCAACACATGCTCACTCTCACCTTGTAAAATACGGTTGGTCAGGTGCCTTTGATGTTGTTATTAATGCTAATGGTCTCCCTAAGCATCATATAACACGCTTGGTCGTCTCCTTTAGCATCACATAACACGCTTGGTCATCTCCTTTAGCGTCATCTAACACGCTTGGTCGTCTCCTTTAGCGTCATGTAACACGCTTTGTCGTCTCCTTTAGCACAGTACACGGCTTGTTGTCTCCTTTAGCGTCAATAACACGCTTGGGTCGTCTCCTGTAGCTCATGTACCCGCTTTGTCCGTCTTCCTTTAGCATCATGTAACAATGCCTGGTTGGTGCTCCTTTAGCGTCATATAACCCGCTGGTCGTCTCCGTCTTTAGCATCATGACACACGTTTTGTTGTCTCCTTTAGCGTTATATAACACGTGCTTGGTTGTCTCCTTTAGCATCATATAACACGCTTGGTCATCTCCTTTAGCGTCACGTAACACGCTTGGTCGTCTCCTTTAGCGTTGTGTAACACGCGTTTTGTGTCTCCTTAAGCGTCTTATAACACGCTTGGTTGTCTCTTTTAGCGTCATGTAACACGCGCTTGGTTGTTTCCTTTAGCGTCATATAACACGCTTGGTCGTCTCCTTTAGTGTCATGTAACACGCGTTTTGTGTCTCCTTAAGCGTCTTATAACACGCTTGGTTGTCTCTTTTAGCGTCATGTAACACGCGCTTGGTTGTTTCCTTTAGCGTCATGTAACACGCGCTTGGTCGTCTCCTTTAGCGTCATGTAACACGCTTGGTCGTCTCCTTTAGTGTAATGTAACACGTGCTTGGTTGTCTCCTTTAGCGTCATATAACACGCTTGGTCGTCTCCTTTAGCGTCACGTAACACGCGCTTGGTTGTCTCCTTTAGCGTCATATAACACGCTTGGTCGTCTCCTTTAGCGTCACGTAACATACGCTTGGTTGTCTCCTTTAGCATCATGTAACACACGCTTGGTTGTCTCCTTTAGCGTCTCCGTCTCCTTTAGCGTCTTATAACACGCTTGGTTGTCTCTTTTAGCGTCATGTAACACGCGCTTGGTTGTTTCCTTTAGCGTCATATAACACGCTTGGTCGTCTCCTTTAGCGTCATGTAACACGCGCTTGGTCGTCTCCTTTAGCGTCATGTAACACGCTTGGTCGTCTCCTTTAGTGTCATGTAACACGTGCTTGGTTGTCTCCTTTAGCGTCATATAACACGCTTGGTCGTCTCCTTTAGCGTCACGTAACACGCGCTTGGTTGTCTCCTTTAGCATCATGTAACACACGCTTGGTTGTCTCCTTTAGCGTCTCCGTCTCCTTTAGCGTCATATAACTTTTGGCGTCCCTTTTGACGCTGTTAGGGCTAATAACGGTGCATCTCATGCAGGTGCACTGGGCTATTGAGCTTGGCTTGGTCTGGTGATAGCCAGACTAGGCTAAAATATCTCCGGTTTGGTTACTCTGTTTCTTTTATGAATGTCATCTAACATATATAAGCATCTCTGATTACGGTGGTTACTGTTCTACAAACATATTGGAACTGTAGGGGAGTTGTTTTAATGTGGAGAAGTAGCAATATTTTTTGATGCTATAGGAAGTGTTGCATTGGAAGAAGAAATCAATTTGTCAATGGCATTATCGCCTATTGCCTGGAGAAAAGTACATACTCCTACACAACAAGACCTGGATAGGTTGGCCACCTTTCCTAGATGTTTCAGTTTTAATGATAGGAGGGAGTGTTAGAAGAAACAGACACAGTGAGGCTGTTTTATAGTTTAAAGGAAAACTAAAAAATCACATCTCAGTGCAGGTATGCCAGCCATATGAAAATTCAATCGTATTTCACATCTGCAAAATTCAGCATTTTTTTACCTCCCCTTACAGTGAGGGGCTGGGGGAGGGCCAGTAAAACCAGATGGGTGTGCTGCTAGAAAGCATCCCCAGTCGAGCTGTGACAGCAGTAGAGAAAGGGTTAAGCATAACTCATTTCCAAACTCCAGATGTTTGAGCTTCTTAGAAATATATAATCTCTGATGAGCCAGCTGTGAACCATTTCCAAACATTGCTTCACTAATTAAGATTAGCAAACATTATTGTGCCAAGAAATTCTAGGTTTTTCACATTCCTGTTTTCATGGAAATTTCAAAAAGTAGTTTTGCACCCTCTGCTTTTACATCAGCAGAAATGTTACTTGGATTAAATAAAAGAAAGAAAATCCTCTTCAATTATGCCAAATTTAGAACTAAATTAGAAGTCATCAGCCACTATGATGATAATGTACACCCCTTTGTGTGTCTTCTTTTCTCTCCGTTTCTTCCTTCAGGGTCATCGATCATCCAATCAGCTGACCTGCTCTCCAACACCTCCTGCAATTCGTCCTCCAATGATTCAACATTCTGTTCTCCTGTGGACGAAGGAGTTGGGGCAGGAAGTCCATATAAAGCTCTGGAGATGTTTTTTATTGCCTTGGTTACAGGATCTCTGAGTTTTGTGACTGTCACAGGAAATATTTTAGTCATGCTGTCCATCAAAGTAAACCGTCACCTACAAACTGTCAATAACTATTTCTTATTTTCATTAGCATGCGCTGACTTGATAATTGGTGCTTTCAGCATGAATTTGTACACAGTCTACATCATCGTTGGCTACTGGCCGCTTGGGCCGGTGGTGTGTGACTTGTGGCTAGCTTTAGATTATGTTGTCTCAAACGCTTCAGTTATGAATTTATTGATCATCAGCTTTGATCGCTATTTCTGCGTGACGAAGCCCCTCACATATCCGACAAGGAGGACAACGAAGATGGCAGGGTTAATGATCGCGGCAGCATGGATCCTGTCGTTCATCTTGTGGGCTCCCGCCATCTTGTTCTGGCAGTTCATCGTTGGACAGCGAACAGTCCCACCCGGAGAGTGTTATATTCAGGTAAATAATAATAATATTAGTAATAAATACTACTCAACTGATCCTTTGGACAGATCAAAAACAGTATACACACACACACACACACACATATATAATGTACATACATACACACACTGTACGCCCACATACACTGTGTCTCTCCCCGATGTGAGTCAAGTGCAGATTTGAGTCGCGCATGCTCAGATCTAAACTCTTTTACGGCATAACATGTCATACTGAAATGTGTGACATTCATAAAATAATAAACTTTTCCCATAACAAACAATAACAGAAGATGGAAAACATTTCAAAAACGTTTTAGCTATAGATGGTTGTTTGATTGCTAACGTTAGCTCAAAACCCCATTGAACTGACAACCTTTGTTGTGTTTGATTAATAGCTTGTAGCTAAGCTAGCAGTCAT
>NC_045756.1:15096417-15098395 GCF_008692095.1 Etheostoma spectabile | reverse complement strand
TTTTAGCTATCTATGGCTGTTTGAATTGCTAACGTTAGCTAAAAACAACATTCAACTGACAACCTTTGTTGTCTTTCATTGGTAACTTGTAGCCAGTAGTGAACCAACTTAAGTTAAGTAGGTCAATTTTTATTGTATTGACATTACAGAAGTCTCTCGTTAGCATCTTTTATGCTACTTGTTGCAAAGTGCGCAACTCAAATCTGCACATCAGGGAGTGATACACTGTACCATATTTCTATTTCAAATTCAAACATGAAACAATCAGCCTCTAACACCCAGTCAGTGTGGTGTAATGAATACCATTGCAGCTTGCACAACCAAAAGTAGTATGCTTATAGATTAGCTCGCTAACGGTCACGCAAGTTCAGCTACCCCATTAGTCATGTACCCTTGATTTGCAGGTTGCATTGGTCGTTGTAGTTTTGGTAGTTTTGGTTGGGTGTTCATAGACAGCTAAATGTTGTTATCTTTCTGGTGCTATGCAGAGTGCATTCAGGGGCTCATGTACTAGCACTTGTGCGCCGACTTCAGGCGTATTCTTTTCACAACGTGCGCATAAAAAGCAGGTAATTACAAACCAGCCTGTCATGGGAACTGAAAATATGCAGTCAAGGGGAAAGGGGAGTTTTCCATAAAGATATGGGAGGCAAAGAGTAAAGTGCACCTAATTAAAACGTGCACTTTACTCTTATTAAAAGCAACTGTAAACCAGCCGCAAGCAGGTTTCCTCGCATATGCCTCCTGGTGTCGGCAGCAGTAATCCGAGCAAGACGAAGACAGGCAAAGTAGACAAGCTGAAAGGGTTTTTTTCCACAAGGATCACACTTTTTCAGTTGAGCCAACACAAAATCATAAAGTGTTACAGATTAAGCAGCCGTGTGATATTACAGTTACTGGAAGAAATCAAAGGTGACATTGAATCTCCGACTCAGCGTTCACATTCCATTCCAGCAGATGTCTAACTTCTCGCTACACTACAAATATTGGCATTAGGATCTTTTCAAACAGTCATAGCATCAACAGTGGGAATTTTGCAGTCTGCATGCGTTCTGCAGGTTGCCCATGGCGCTGATAATGCTACGTTTGCAAATGTACATACAGTACATGAGGGCCTCAGTCTCTTTTCCAGCCTTCTTGATGTTTCACTGATGTAGTGTTCCCTAGAGCAGAAACCATGTGACCACACCATGCACCACAAGTATTTAGTCATATACTGTATACTGATCCTGATTTTAATAACCAACATCCAAGGAGCATCTGACAAATTACGTTTTTTTCAAATTTTGATTTAGGATCTCAATGTTTGTCGCTCTTTGCAAGTACGTCTAAAGGCTTAAATGCAGTGAAAGTGTCTGACGCTCGCATTTTGAGGTACACCTATTGTTTTAAAGGCAGAACACACAAACAGAGCGCAGGTCAAAATGCTTTAACGATTTTGGGGTGTCAAAGCCCAAAGACCCAGGGATCAAAGCTAATTCTTCTGCAGCTGCACTACCTTTTTCAATAGAGCAACTGTAATGATGTGATCAAAAAGGATAATTACATGAATTAATTTATATCAGAGCCAGAAATGGATTTATTGCCAAGTAACACTTACAAGGATTTTGCCTGGGTGATTTGGTGCATATAAACAAACACAAACATTAATATAAAATAAATAATAAAAATAGACATTAATCTATACAAATTACCTATATAGCAATTAGATAAACAGTCTGATGGGTTTAGTGCAGAGTGTGCAAATACAAGGGATGTGCAAAAAGTTTGGGATATATACTGGTAGTATGTGTCCGGGATTTAGGTTAATTCAAGTGTAGTGACTACGGGTGGGGGGGTTGGGGGTTGTAAAAGAGGCTTTTGGTTTTGGCTTTGAGGGTTTTGGTCCTGATGGACAGCAGATGAGTCCAATTAGGGGTCTGGGACGTGCACAGGTACGGGCTACTGTTGCCTGGGCAACTGCCCGTTTGCCCTGATT
>NC_045756.1:15094886-15096407 GCF_008692095.1 Etheostoma spectabile | reverse complement strand
CCCCTCTGGTGAAAGAGCCTAAATAAATTTTTCTCTTTCCTTTTTTAATTTTTTTGCTGTGGTGGCTGCGTTACTCAGCGATGCCCTCTGCCCCCAGTCACGTGACTCCAAACCAAAAAATCCAATTTCGCTTTGAATAACATGCAGCTTCTGTTTGTAAGTTTGTAACGTGTGCAGCACTGTCACTGCCCGAGTCGAGGGCAGATTTGAGTCGTGCATGCTCAGATTTAAACAGTGTACGGCATAAAGTGTAATATTGAAATTTGTGAAATCAATGAAATAATAAACTTTTCTCATAACAAACAATAACAAAAGATGGAAATCATTTCAACAACGTTTCAGCTATCTATGATTGGTTGATAACGTTAGCTCAAAACGCCATTCAAGTGACAGCCTTTGTTGTGTTTGATTTCTAGCTTGTAGCTAAGCTAGGAGTCATTTCCAAAAATGTTTTAGCTAGCTATGATTGTTAAATTGCTAACGTTAGCTCAAAACGCCATTCAACTGACAACCTTTGTTGTGTTTGATGCTAACTTGTAGCCAGCAGTGAACGAACTTGATTAAGTAGGTCATTACAGAACTCTCTTGTTAGCATATTGTATACTAATTGTCGCAAAGTAACGCATGCGCAACTCACATCTTCACTCGTCGCAACTCAAATCTGCACTCGCTTTACATCGGGGAATGACAGACATTACAGAAGTCTCTAGTTAGCATCTTTTATGCTACATGTCTCAAAGTAATGCATTCGCAACTCACTTACATCGGAGAGCGACAAACATTGCCTTAGCTATAGTGACGTAAAATGCTACGTTATCAACCAAAGCTAATTCAATTTTCAATTCAATTTTATTTATAGTATCAATTCATAACAAGCATTATCTCAAGACACTTTACAGATAGAGTAGGTCTAGACCACACTCCAGAATTTACAAGGACCCAACAGTTCTAGTAGTTTCCTCCAGAGCAAGCAACAGTGCGACAGTGGCGAGGAAAAACTTCCTTTTAGGCAGAAACCTCGGTCACACCCAGGCTCTTGGTAGGCGGTGTCTGACGACCGGTTGGGATTAGAATGAAGAGTGGCGGTAACAGTCACAAAAAATAAATAAAATAAATGAAATAGTAATTTGTTTGTAGTAGTTCTTTGTAGCATAGCAGGGCACTATGCAGCGTTACAAGGCACAGCAGGACATAGCTGGGCATCGCAGAACGTAGCAGGATGTAACATGGCATCGCAGGACGTGTAGCGGGACCATGGCGACAGCTGCTACCCTGATTTTTGGCGCCTCCCTGATCCGAGGAAATATGCTGGGGAAAAAGAACATAAGGACTCCGGGAAATGACTCCCCGAAGCTAGGTTAGTAACAGGCATTTCTGGGACATGGATGCACATAAATGGATAGATAGATAGATGAGAGAGGAACTCTGTGTGTCAAAAGAAGTCCCCCAGCAGTCTAAAACTCTTACAGCATAACTAAGAGAGACAGGGTAAAGAGAGGAGCCTGGTCAGGCTAGAACTCT
>NC_045756.1:15077959-15093381 GCF_008692095.1 Etheostoma spectabile | reverse complement strand
ATGTCCTGATCAAAGATAACTCCAAGATTCCTCACAGTGGTGCTGGAGGCCAGGGTAAAGCCATCCAGATTAACTATCTCTTTGGATAATGCGTCACGGAGGTGCTTGGGCCCCAGTGCAATAACTTCCCGGAAATGAGCTTAATGTTAGCAGGGCTGTAGTCAAGACCCACATTTGTCGGTCCAAGTCAAGACAAGTCAAGAGGTTTGGTCCAAGACAAGACGAGGTCCAAAATGGTTTGTCCGAGTAAGACCGAGTACAGGACAGGCAAAAAAGGTCTTTATGAATGATACATCAAGACAATCATTTTTGGGTTAATTTGGTCAGCTGGACTTGGTCGAGGGAACCCAAAAGCCATATTTGGCAAGACCACGGTGGCCGAGGACCAAGACAAGTCCGAGTCCAAATATTAGCTAGTACGAGGACAAGTACAAGACCATAGAAAATGGTCTTGAGTTGGACTTGAGTACACGACCGGATCGAGTACTAACAGCCCTGGAGTTAGCTTACAGTGCATGTAAGTGCATTAAACATCTTGAAGTACCTACATCTCAGATGATAATCTTCATTATATTACAGAAAGAGTATTTTTAGAACAATTAGTTCCACTTTCTCAGCGGTTCAAAACTTGCAACTTCTAAGGACTGCTCGTGTTGAATATGCTAAATCCACGTTTAAAGACAAACTATTGGTAACAAACGAAGGGACTAATATGAAGGATATGGGAGACACAGAGTAAGCTCTTCAATTATTGTAAATTTCCGGTTCTAGGACATCAATTAAGCACGCAAATCAAATTTATGAGAGCAGATCTGAGTTATTGATGGCATATGAAACTGGAATGAAGCAAACACAACCTGGGTTAATTGGAAAAAGAATCCATACATTTCTCTAATAAGCACTTACACTAATGAGGTGGTCAAGTTGTATAGAAATTAAGTTTCTTTAGAAGCGTAATTAGCTGTTTGGTTGCTCTAAGTTAACGACTTCCCAACATGCTGCACAGTGTGTATGATACTTATTTTCCATCATGTGCTACCGCTCCTCTATCACCCCACAACATACCCCCCTCAACTTGGCTCTGTCCCGTTGCAGTCAAAGTTCTCCCAGTCATCCTCTCTCATATATTGTCGATTATTTATTCATTTTTAATCTCATTTTTCCCCCGTTATGGCATCTATGATCTATGGATCAGAAACATGGCCTAATTTGTATCAGAGTTTTAAAATATGTATAAACGATAATGAAATCAGATCAAATATAAGCGATTCACCACGAAAACATTTCTACTTTATTAAGAAGCTGCCCTAACCTTCAATGAAAATAACCACAACGCACACAGAGGAAATTTTTGTTTTTCTGCCCTACTTTTGAATTCCCTTGCCAATCGATTTGTGATGACCTTGCAATTACCTAGCATTCCTCTGATCCACAGAGGAAGGTTCTAACAGCATACCAGCATGAATACATTATGGATATGGCATGCTGTTATGTTGTAGTTCCAATTGAGTTTGCACACTTTCAGCTGTGCTCAGCTGGCAAGTCTAGATCATTACAGAATTTTAAGAAAAGTAGTCGTCACTAGTTATTATATTTGTTACCTAGCTTGTATTTTGACTGGTGCTGCTTCCTGTGATTGTGGACAGAATGTAGGGAAAATGACGTGTTGATTGCTATATTAAATAGGCAGTGACACATGATTGTTTACTGGGTGAAACTATCCTGAATCCGGTAGGTGTAGCGTTAAACTGGGCGGGGTAAATGAATCACTGGTTACACTCAAATATCCCCCCAATCTAAATGATCTAGGTACCATGCGGATGACTGGCATTGATTTGCTGTAATAAACCCAAGTTGCTCATCCTCTTAGAAGCAACCTTCAACTAAGTGTGTCATACATTTTTCCTTAGCCCTCTTCCACTCACCTTTCAACATTTCCTCTCTTCCTATTAGTGCTCTTATACGCACTTTTAAACAATAGGTCCTTCTCTCGTCTCTGTCACTTGCTCTTGTTTTGTTTACCACTTCCCCACCATCACACACTAATCTCCCACCATCTCATCTTGTACCAATATTTTTATAGGCACAGCAGCAGGTTCTTGAACGTCTGTTTGAATGTGGCGTTGCACAGTGGTAACAAGCGGGTATGTAGAGTTGACATAACACAGCCAGTAGCCAATAGCCCACACAGGTCGGGACACAAGACTGGCAGAAGGTTGAGATCACCCATGGCCGTTATACGGTGTCATGTGATGAGAAAGCAGCGGATGGCAAAGATAGTCTTGGTAACCATAGAGAATGGGCAAGAATAGCAAGAGGAAGAGTGAACTGAGCAAAAAAATAAGAACACTGATGACTCTTTTACCTTCTACTTAAACAAAGTTTGTGATGTCATCTACGACTAACATTGTTTCTGTTGTTTTGTAGCACGGGGTACAATGGGACCTCTTTCCCCCTTTAACAAGTGGGTTGCACCCAAAGAGAATCCTAGTCTTCTTCTTACAGCCTTGTGTAAATATTCTTTCAGAGGGTAGTGTTGTGGTTTAGTGATCACACCAATCTTGGCATAGCCTTGGTGGTGGTGGTGGTTCAGCTACAGATGTGGTGTTCCACGCGGGGATTGTCACTCTAAGTGATGCATGAGTTAAATGGCTCAGTATAGAGGGATAAACAGAAAGAATCGATGGTCCATGGGGAAACAAACCTGCACGTTTCTACAGAGTTGCACTATACTTGGAGCATTGTTGGAGATGAGGAATGTTCAATTGGGGGTAAAAAAAATCGGAGTTTCTCATGCCGTCAAATCCTAGATGTTCAAGTGCATGAACACAACAAACGAGGAGAAATTAGTAGGCTGGACCCTATAATCAGTCCTCTCTACCTATGGTTTCAGCTTTCCCTGACCGGGCAAGTACCTGGCCACCCATATGGTGCCGATCATGGCATAGCACCGACATTTTGTATTTACCCTGGTATTTCCGTATATAGAAACCAGGACTCAACAAAGGAGCGCAGCTTAAAAAGTTGCTAATCGACCAAGGCGCTATAGGCTGGCTGTTTTCAGAAGAGATGGCATGTTCAGCTGGGAAAAAAATGCTTTCATGGACAGCGACCTTATGAAAATAACTAAGCGATACATGACAATTGAGAGTTGGATGCAGAAGAGCATATTGACCCCACCAATCAATGAACCAAACTGGAGTCATTGCCCTCATCGTCTTTAGGCTTTTTTTGCGTTCCAATGTATTCTATAGCCGTGCTAATGTGCAATACTCTCTGCTCTTTATTCATCTTACTCTTTCACCATTACAATTCCGTAATTGTGTAAATAACGTATCAGTAAAATTCCTTTAACATGTAAATACCGATACATCCCGTTTATATTTCCCTCTATTTATATTTCTACTCGACTTGATAAATTTCTTGCAACTGTAACAAAGAATTTCCTTTTGGTGATCCAAAATCAAATAGTTTAGCTATACCAATCGACAACTACTTGGTCTCCTTCCCCTCAGGTACAAGAGTCTGGCGTCATCCTAGATTCAATCCTCTCCTTTCATGTCACACAGAAATAATATCTGCCGGGCTGCTACTTCCACCTACGCAACATAACCGCCTCCGTCCGTCCCTTACCCCTCACACTGCCCTCACCTTATCCACGCCTCGGCACCTCGCTTGATACTGTAACTCTCTCATTTGGCCTGCCTCAAAAATCCCCCAGAACTTAAACTTTTCAGAACTCAGCAGCTCGGGGCATCACCAGAACCCCATCATGTCATCATATAACCGGTTCTTCAGCAGCTCATTGGCTCCCGGTCAATTCAGAATACAATTTAAATCCTCTCATACTTTCAAAGCCATCCAGAACATTGCCCCTCATATCTATCAGAACTCCTAACATTGGCAGTCCTCCCGCTCCCTCAGTACTTCCTCTATCCTCCACCTCCACTGTACCCCATGCTCGACTCCTCACCGTGGGGAGCAGAGCCTTCAGCGCTCTGCTCACCAGCTCTGGAATCCTCATCATCCCACCAACCATCGCAACATCAAACCTCCCCTCTGTTTCAAAACTAACTAAAAACCATCGGTTCAGCTCGTATTGTAAATACACTGTCCTGTTTTGTTTGTTTGTGTTTGTTTTGTGTGTTTTGTGGATTACTACTTAACTTTTTGGTTCCGGATGCGCTCTTATTCTCTGTAAGCGTCCTGGAGTGTAGTTAGAAAGGCGCTGTTAAATAAAAGATTATTCGTAGTTATGTATAGCAATAAAGGTTGTCCTGAATCTGATAAGATATGTTTAGGGCACTTGCTATAGACAACTCACAAGGGGTGGGTTGGAACATGTCATTTTTATATCTCTTGTCACAGCTTGGGAGTTGCCTTTCTGGTATTGTAAGTTCACTTTATCCAATAGTCACCTTTGCCCACTATGTTACTGCTCTTTCCACATTGAGGATGCTCCTTTAAATGTCTGTTTTAGACAACTAATAATAATGTAGCGCATATTTATGCAGCCGGATGGTTTAGTAATCCATGGGTTCCTGTTGTGGAAATGATTTATCTAGTTTTGGGTCCATGCTTCTGGGTTTCACAAAATTGAATCAAACACAGACTCGGTGAATCCACTGACGTTGTCAGTGACAATTAACAGGTTGTCTGACGTGATCCAGACTCTGGGTGGCCGGTGATTGGCCTTGACCGTTTCGTGACCTCACAGGTCACCGGGGGGATGTGCCGGGTTAGTTTATAGCTACATTGACCTAGCAAGAGGGCCGCATGGTTGTTTCTCCTACGCTAGCAGTATTCCGCTATATAGGAAATTTTTAAAGTAGTTTAGCAGTAATCCAGTGCGTGGGACCACAATGTTCTATAACGAAATCGTCTACCTAGATAAGAGCCATCTTCTTTGACTTTTGCAGCAAAACCCTGGTATTTCAAATTCAAGTTGTTCTGGGGTGATTTTGAAGACTGACTGGACCAAAATCAGGAAAAAAAAAGTTGTTGAGATGCACGCTTTGATTTCAAAAGCTCAGAGAAGCATTCCACACGCATCTGTCAGTTAACACTAATGAAGTGAGTGGTACTGGCAGCTCAACAAAAACAACCTGTCAACAGTGCTCCGTACCACTGATACGCAGGTAAACTGGGTAGTCCCACTGTAAACTATAAACATACGTATGATGCATGACAAACAACATATAACATTAGTTCCGTTGTGTTATGATAAAATTCCTGCATCTTGTTTGTATAAGGATGATCAGCGAGGATGTAACGGCATCATGATACAGTTTCTTCATATCACCTATCTTTCAGACTGTGCTTTCACACAATTAGGAACACTGAAAAGGGTTTTTGAGCTGAAAATAAACCCATGTGCAAGGCAAACTATATATATTCATTCATTACAACAATCTGAAGGGTAACACAACTCATCAATATGCCTTGGTGTTCTCCCATACCATTGAACAAAGAAGCTGTGATGTAAAGTACCCCTACATGTCAACCACATGTGTATTGTTTACTCATTATGTCTCATGTCTGTTAGATTGTATTATAAATAGATACATATTATGCGGTTTTAAATTGACAGTCCTTCTTCTCTCTGGCAGACATCTGTCTTTTTCCTTCCACTTGGCTTCTAGCAATGCTGTGCAACTTTCTTGCCACAGGTACTGGGACGGCTGATTGGATTGAATGCCTCTCGGATCCCTCACAGGGGGGGACAATCCTATACGAGGTGAGCATTCGTCCCGGCCTATCGTTAGGACAATCTTATCTTGACCGCTGAGACGAGTTGTCTTGCTAATGCGGGATTGGCTGTTGAAGTGGCACCTGGGGTTGGGATTGTTGCAGCCTGGTAAACAAAACCAGACAGATTTGTGAGGAACTGTCTAGTATGACCTGTAAAGGATGGATGGAGTGTTAGTCATATGTGCCAAAGTGCAAGAATGTAATCCAGAAATTAGAGTAAAGAGTACTAAATAACCGTGATTTATCAGTGGCTTAGAACCATTTCTATAAACAGTGGTGGAGTTAATGCACTAAGGGACGCCTTTCACACTGCCTGTTTAGTGTGTTTGTTGCACTAGTGTTTTTCTTCTTTTTCCAGGATGCACACCAAAGCGGACCAAACAAGATTACCAAGACTCCTCAAGTATGTGGGTCTTGTGTCGCTTTAAGCGAATCCAGAGCAGTTTTGTTGGGGGTGAGAACGGTTATCATCTCCAAGCACCAAGTAGGTATGTGTACTCCCAGTTCAGGTATCCTGGAGTCGTGAAACTAGTCAGTGATATTTCATCATTGATTTGTGGCAAAGTCAACGTTATGTCGTTATTTTGCGGCGTGCTGATTAGAATTTGAAGTAAATGTTTCATATGGGAAGCTATTTTGTTGTCAAGAACAATACGGTAGGAGTAGTATGAAACGACGATTACTCTCACCCTGGAGACGTGGATTGTGTCCTGTTCCGGGGACGCTGAATGATCATTCAGATCCTTTGAAAAAGGGTAACTAATCATGTGTTACTCTCTTCAAAACACAGAAACTACCCTTTTTGTGGACCTTATGTAAAGTGTTACCCCAAAAACGAATCTTGGCATGCACCACTTATTACTGTTCATAAGGTTATGTGTTCAGAGATGATATATCTCAATTTTAAGATGTTGCATCATTATTGTATGATCAAAAAGCAAGTGCAGAGACACACAACACTGTGAGTCAAATTAGGCCTATATTTACTTTAATGATGAAAGCCAATTCAGTCCATGAAGTGAAGTGCCAACTGCACCTTTAGATGTTGAGTCTAGCAATAACTTACTGGGACCAGGGTGTGAATGTAACAAACTCTGCATGTGTCACTAAAATAAATGGCCTAAAAAGGATTATTGTCCGAGAATCCATAGTAATAAGTACTCGCCAACATTGTGTCTGTCGTGGTAAAATTACAATTATTAATGCCTCTGTTGCATGATGGGCAGAGGCATAGACCCAGCCACGCATCTAACAGGCGATCAATGTCAAGCCCTTCTGAAGGATGTGTTTTGAACATCGAGCTTAACAATGGTTTTTTTGGACGTGACTGTAGAAAAAAAGACCGGACTCAGGTACTACAGCACTGCTCAAAACACCATTCACAAGGACATGTAAGATATGATTTGATGCTATATATAAATTGTTGTAAATTAAGCGCTGAAAGATATTCCAGACAAAATCGGGACATTGTTCAGTCAGAAGCAGATGTTACCTCAAAACAAGTAATGTTTTTATTTTGTAAAACTTAAAACGGGGACATAGACCTAGAAGCTGTTTTATTAGGGGAGCCCCCCCCCCCCCCACCCCCCCCCCCCCCCCCCCCCCCCCCCCCCCCCCCCCCCAAGTATGGATCCTAGACCCACCCCTGCTGTACTCCTACTCCATCCACACCTCAAGAGTAGGAAAGTCCTAATAAATTTCCAGATAAGAAACCATCCTTATACTTAAAGATAAAAAGTCATAATATTTGCAGATAAAAAGTCCTAATATATTCAAGATCCCGGGGACATTTCCGGGGACAGATCCAGCCGGGGACAGGTAGCCCAAAATCGGGGACTGTCCCGGAAACCGGGGAATGTCTGGTACTTAGTTTAAAACCAAAGACATATACTTAAGTTAAGTAGACTTAAAGTTAAGTGTTGAAATAATGCTGAAATAGAGAAAAAAAAGCGTTTGAAACACCAACCTACAGATATCACTCATTGTGGTGTTGTCCTTTGGTTCGTGTGTGGAATAAAAGCTGTGGACGAACGTTGGAGCTCTCCTTTTCCTAGAAAGATAGATAGAAGAAGATAAGATAGATAGATGATAGCATAGATAGATAGATAGATATGACGCTTCGATTAGATACAGACAAACACACAGTAAATTGCCCCTTCAGTGACATTGAAGCTATCGACGTCGCAAGTCGTACAAAAGCTGAGACGTTAAAGGTGTACGAGCAGTACACTGTGGAGTCTGGAACTGGGTTTGGCTGGGTTTTGGTTCGGAACAGGTTTTGGTTACTCCACTCTGCCGTTTTTACAGCCTCCAGCGCAGTGGTAGTGAGTCCAGACTGACTTTGGGCGTGAGAGCGAGGACTGGTTATGAGGACTGGTCCATTGTTTTGTTCTGTTTAACAGGGGACTGATTCATCAGCTGGGAGTTCTGGAAAAGGTTTATCATTTAGAACATCTCTGCATACTCAAATGGCTCATTGGAAAAAAAACACTAATAGACATTCTATTAATGGGAAGAATTAATGTGAATTCATGTTCAACAACTTTTGGGGTTTGTTAAAAACATGAGTCATCAGTGTAATAACCTGTTGACATGATTCTGGTTGACAAGTTGTGGATTATTGGCCCACTTGTTATTCTTTTGGTTGAACACAGAAATCTTCTTTTTGGAAGTTTAAGCTTACAGTAAAGCAGATATAATATTTTTGATAACAAGCGTTCAAACTGCAGGAGATGTCACAAAATGTGGAAAGAAATTCATGTAAGTATTTATTACAACCATCTACAGAGAATAATGATTGAATCTGGATCAAATCAACTCACACATGTGACAAAAAAACAACACTGTATACACACATTTAGCCAATGTTTGTTAAAACGGGAGATCAGGGCATTTAGAGGACAGCAGAGAAGTAAAAGTGTGGTAGTGAGGTGGTTTTAAAAAAAATTGTGGTACTTTTAAACTTTTCTGCCAGTTAAAAATCTTTGTGAATGGCAAAAAATGCAGGTTATTTCATTACCAACTGAATTTAATGTTGTCAAAGAATTTTTTAAATAATTGAGAATTAGGTGCAGGCAAGCAGTGGACATTGGAATAGAAATTAATTTAATCAGAAAGGTCTTGGTTTAAATTTTGGAGTAAAAGAGAGTGAATTATTTTAGTGGCAAGCCTTGGTGCTTGAGCAAAGTATAACCTACCAATGTTCCAGTGGACAAAGTAGAAAAACTGTGGTTTTACTAGACTGCTGCAGTTGTCAGTTGTGTTTTTTTCTAAGCATTAAGCAAAAAGTTTTATATTTAAACTGAGAAACGTTTCCTTGGAGTAATTTGATTCACAAAAATTTACCGATGCAAATTCTCGGCGGCGTCGAAGCGTTGTGAAATCCATTTAACTAGTATCCATTTAACAGCTCCACTGTGTTTTCGAACACGGATGATATTATGTCCACAACTTGCTTACGGTGTTGTGTGCACAGGAAACATGGAAAAAGCATGCAGGGGGAGGGGGAGACGAAGATAGATAAGAAAGAAAAACAACAGAAAGTTGTCTAAAGTTTTGGGTTCATTCCAAGACGAAAATGAGTATTTAAAGTGTGGCAAAACCGAATCTAGCTTACCACAAAGCCCTGCATCTAGTGCTCAGCATCAAAGTATCAAGCTCTAACGGTACACACTAGTCCAGAGCGTGCTCCGGGGGCACATGGTACCTTTGTCATTAATGTAAATTAATATGATGGCCAGTTGAAATGATGAGCCCAACTCGAAGGGTCCCCTGGTTTGCATCACCGGTGGTGGACTTAGTTAATGAGGAGCTCACCACACTGCCGGAACACAGAGCTGCGTAGCTGATGGTTAGTTGTTAATTTAAGAAACTAGGACTACTAAATAATTCATAGTAAGCCTCCAGTTGGGAACTCATTTGTAACTACCACAATTCACATAGCTCAGGTAGTTGTTGTTAGTGGAGACTATAAAACCTTTACATCGTCTCTATATAGATTCATCATTAAGAAATAATTTCTTTTAATTTCAACGAAGATAAACTGTAACAGAGAGATTACATGGAAAAGAGGGCAAAACCAGATCTATGTCGTGTCACTCAGTCACCTAATCTCCACGTAGAATGGATGCCTCGAGAATTATCCTCAAATTAGATACCTCAATATCCTAGCAACAAAAGGCATGTGCGTGACATTCAGGAGGCATTGGCTCACCATATTTTGACCTTACCCAACTCATCCAAGACGTGAGTACCAGTATGTTGGTGTCTCCACAATGATAAACTGTCAATTTGTTGGCATGTGCCTGTGTCACTAAGGATGGTACATGGTTTCCGCGCTGTATATGTTTCTAGACAAAAACCCATGTGTACAAATTAAAATCACCAGAGGGATTTCGATCTGCAACGGACTAGTCATCCAAGAGCTGATGATGGTCTGTAGTGAGGTGGAAAAAGATGATCATGATGTAAAAATAGGATTTTGTGAAATGATGACCTGCCATCTCTTGTCACTCACAGCAGCTGCAGGCTCTCAAGCAGCAGACCTGGTGAAAAAAGTCCGAGGGTAGGTAGATGGACGTAGTGATGGGTCATGTAGATTTGGTCTAACTTACTAACTGTCAAATTCAGAAAAGGTTCAATGTTTAAACTTGTCTTTTTTTTTAGAGTTTATGGGTAAGGTCATTCATTTGAGCTGTACTAATTCCTTCTTCTCGCTTTCTTCTATCTCGGTTGTGGTTTGGGACCCTGCTCTGGAGGCAAGGGAAGTGTGGAGTACAGGACTGTATAAAAGACAGTGGAAGAGATAGAAGCGCTATGGCCGTCCCAATACGTGCTGCAGGGTTTCGAAAGGAACTGTAGAAGAAAGAAAGCAAAACGTTACCATGATATACCATAGAATTTCTGCAATGTGCATTTGATATACAGTGAGTTACCAGTTATGTAGACACACATTTGTAAATCTAATGCAATCCCACACAACATTCCTGACTCAATCTTCATAAAGTTTTTTTAACTGTACATCTTTGAGGTGTACCTAGCTTGGATTGCGCTGCAGATATTAAAAATGTAATTTGCGCATCCATCAATATACATTCAGAGGTAATAGTAGGCCCAAACACCTGAAAGCGATACTCATTTGATTCGGGGCTTCAATTGATGTCTCAATATGCGCCTCAATGATGACTCATTATGGCGCATTTGAAGCATCATATACGAAAGATACTCTCTATAATCGATAAGTGCCAACACCACAGAAGTAGAGTGTAGCCTAGGAAAGATGCCTATTTAGGCCAAGGTTGTTAATTAAAGGATTCGCGGTCAGTGCACTAGTTAGCACATAAAACATGCAGGCCTATGCTATAGTACTTGCTTGTCCTTAATTTTCCGCCTCACATCCCTCCTTATTTTACCTCGTCTATGAGATGTCATCACGTTATTGAACTGAAAACTTGAATTGAAAGCGCCGTGCTTATTTTACAATGGTAGGGAGAGCCCGCCGCGCTGCAGAGATACTGAAGTGCAATTCACCACGTCATTACTATCCTCTGACATCTCATTTTCACTGTAAAAATACAGAAAGACTGTGGTAGAGAGGATCTCTTGGGGTCCTTATCTTACTTGTAGAAAGGTTACACAAGGCTATACTTAGAGATACCTGAGATACCCCCCAGCGTTGAGTTGCATTACTCGACAAATACGCAAATGCACTGCCCTCAGTCGGACAGGAGGCGAGAGGAGAAAACAAAGGGGCGGGTTGTGGAAGCGAGCGCGATAACAGTTTTGGGCAGAGTAGGCAGTGCGCTGAATCTTAAGATAGTATTGGATGGTCAAATCTCCCATCTGTAGGCAGGACTCAGGGACAGTGCACATTGTGGAGGGGCCATTGCTAATCTTGGAAAAAAGGCAGCCCGGAGAAAACAATTTCTAATAAGTTTTACATTGCTGCAAGTACTAAATTAAGAAATATTGGCCACGCCAGCAACCTATTTCAACCATCTTTACTGACATGGCCCTTTTACAAGAACACTCCCCACACCATTATGCAGCAGTGCTGATTGCCACTCCCTCCCTCTGCGTTGGACCCTTGTGCAGGCCTCATTGACTAGAATTTGATAAGAATCTAACTAAAACGGTATACCGTATAAGTGCTTTTCATGGATAAAACCGTGAATACTAGTGCTGCGGTTGCCTATTAGACTGGAGGCTGCACTCTTGTGATTCTGGTTGAGATGAATAAGGTTATGATTGAACCACGAGATTATTTAGGTAATATTATAAAGGAACAATTACACATGACTATAAAATGATGTTATTCAACTGGAACTTTTGATACATAAAATAATTCACATAGCTGTACCCGGCACGACACATTTACAGGTTGTATTTAATGAAAAAAATTGGGGGAATGAAACGTTGTTTTACATGTGCATTAGCTTTACTCCAACTTAAGCAAAGAAAATGCTCTATTGATAAAAGTAGGCCAACTTCACATCAATAATAATGTGGGGAGGGTTGCCTTGGACATGATTCAGTCTTCTCAAGCGAGGCTTGCTTTTAATCTGCAAAGTAGCAGATCTTTGATGGCTCTTCTCTCTCTTCTTTGGTCGTTTTGGGAAGGCATACTTAAGAACAATAACTGACAGGCGTATTGTAAGACAGTATATATGTATTGTAATGAAAAATATGGCGCCTTCACTTTCATAAGGCCACATCTGATTGTGTTGAAAAATATGTAACGTATTGACAGTAAACAATGTTGAAGCTAGCATGGTTAGGAGCCCAGACCCTCCAGGTCCCTGAGCCTTTCTCTCATAAGGGCGTAACGTAGCTAAGGTAGCCGCTAATGTACACAGGCTGACATCTAGTTATCTGAAACTGCTGGCTAAGGATAAACGTAAATATAGCAAGATGTTATTCACGTGGCGTTAATGGACTCAGGTAGGCGCCAAGGAGGTACAAGATCAATGTTGAATCCGGTGTTGGACATGTCGTCATTTCGCCGCTGCTATCGAGGTGGTGTCCAGATATATGATGTGGGCTTGTGGATCACTGCAGTCTTTCTGGGAAGACCTGGTCTGATTGGTCTCATTTCTAGAAAATCTGACATGTTATAGTGACCTATCCTTGACAAGTCCTATTTCAATTCAATTGCAATTTATTTATTGATCAATTCATAACAAGAGTATATCAAGACACTTACAGATAGAGCAGGTCTCGACCACACTCCAGAATTTACAAGGACCCACCACAGTTCTAGTGTTCATCCAGAGCAAGCAACAGTGGCGAGGAAAAACTTCTATATTTGGGACAGGAGGCAGATGCCAGGCTTAACACACTTCTATGTCCTTAAATTAGGAGTTACCTAGTAAAAAACCCCAAGTGACAGGTGTCGCCCCACGACTTGAAATATTAATCAAAAGGTAAACAGCAGAGGCGCTGTGCAGAAAACCTCATACACAATTTAAAACCAACAAGTGTAAAAATAGGAGAATAAATGGGTGGACTCTTACACACAGATCCTCTCTGCTAAAGGGTACTAGTAAATGAATTAATACTCAGCTAAGATTGATTTTTCTGTCTATGAAACATGGACTGGGTGATGGAGAATAGGTTAGTAAATGAATCCACCCCCCAGTCATGGTTAAGATACTCACATTCCCGAGGCCCAGGTCCGGGAGGTGGAGTGCAGCTATCTTTGACTTTAGTCTAACGAATCAGCTCATAACCTAAACTGAATGTAAATTCATTTGAAAGTCTTGATCTTGTCTCAATCCAAGTTGGAAATCCAATGCAACCAGTTAGCTATTTGTTATAGTGTACGAGCACTTGCGTCCATTACTCTGAATTTCTTATCCGAATTTGACAGAGTTTTGTCAAAAGTTAGTGCTAAAATCAAAACGGACACAAGTTCTATATGTTAGGGGTTTTAATATTTCATTGGACGATGAGAATGATGCACTTATTACTGCGTTTAATCTCATATTAGTTCTAAGGGGCTTCTCTCAAAGTGTAACTGAACCAATCACCGTTTTAACACACCCTCGATCTCTGTTCTGGTGTATGGTGTTGAAATTGAAACATTTAGTAAGTGTTCCCCAGAATCCCGTTCTATCGACCACTGTATGATAACTTTTGAGCTTTCACTGCGAATACACGCCATTATGGCAAAAACCTTCTCTACAAGATGTCTATCTGATAGTGCTGAGCAATTTAAGGGGTGTGCTCATTAGGCATGTTAATTACATTCCACAAGTCCCAAAGTAACGGGAATCTTGCTAAATTTCAGTCCCCCAAATCGATCATTTTGTTGATAGTGCAGCAGGCGCTGCAAACGGACACTCGACGTGGAACACCCTCTAAAAATGAAGAGAATAAAACAAAGACGGTTAGCTCCCTGGTTCTAACACTGAAACATCGCAAAGTAAAGCAAAGATCACGGAAATTGAGAAGATTTGGCGGTTCCACCAATGGAAAATTCTCGTTAATTGGCAAGATAGTCTTAAACTAGAGTATAGGAAGGCCTACCGTTAAGCCAGAGCAGGTACTACGTCATTGTAGAGGAAAAATTTAAAAAACAAAAAAAAAAAAAAAAAAAAAACAAAAAAAAAAAAAAAACAACCCAGGTTTCTTTTCCAGACTGTAGCCAGAGCTACGGAAGGTCACAGCTCTACTGAGCCACAGTATTCCAGAGCTTAGTAGTAACGGACTTTATTCTTCACATGTAAAATATAACACATTACAAGCAAAAATTCAACCAAGACCTGCTTTATGGCATGAACTTATCTACTAAACTGAGAAACCTTATGTAACAGCTGTAAACCAGTATAGTGTTTAGAATGCTTTGCTTCACTTGGTCTTCATCACTTTAATTCAAATATTTCTTTATTACCATCAACCTGCTCTTAGTCCCACCGACATAGGCTATTTAAGAAGTTTACATTATGTTAACACTTGCTACTACTGAAATATAAACCAATCTGTCTTATTAACAGGCTATGTACCACAGCCACTTAAAGTACTGTAATAAACCTCTGCTAAAAAAGCCCAACCTTGATCCAGATGTTTAGCCAAACTATAGACATATACTCAACCTTCCAGTTTCTCTCTAAGATTCTTGAGAAAGCCAGTCGCCAAACAGCTGCTGGGACTTCTGCATAGCAACCTTATTTGAGGATTTCAGTCAGGATTTAGCGTTCATCATAGTATAGAGACCGCACTGTGAAAATACTAATGACCTCCTAATTGCATCAGACAAGGACTTATCTATGTATTGTGTACTAGTCTTAGTGCTGCATTTGATACCATGACCATTATATCTTATTAACAGAGATGGGACATGTGCTTGGCATGAAAGGGGATGCTCTAAGCTGGTTTAAGTCTTATTTATCAGATCGATCTCAGTTTGTTCATGTAACGATGAACCTTGTGCACGCCAAGTAGTCATGGAGTCCCACAAGGAATCCATGCCGGTCCAATCCTGTTTACTCATATATGCTCCTTTCGGCAGGATTATAGGAAGGCACTCCATAACACTTTCATTGTATGCAGCTGATACTCAATATAGCTGCGATCAAGCCGATGAAACTATCAGTTAGTAAAATTCAAATGTGCCTCAGGAATAAAAACCTGGATGACGGTAATGTTCTAATGTTAAACTCAGATAAAAATGA
>NC_045756.1:15077779-15077934 GCF_008692095.1 Etheostoma spectabile | reverse complement strand
TCGACAGATATAATTGAGTATCATCTGCATAACAATGAAAGTTTATGGAGTGCTTCCTTATAATACTGCCTAAAGGAAGCATATATAAAGTAAACAGGATTGGACCGAGCATGGATCCTTGTGGGACTCCATGACTAACTTTGGCGTGCACAGAG
>NC_045756.1:15054379-15077754 GCF_008692095.1 Etheostoma spectabile | reverse complement strand
GGTCACGTTAAATGAACAAACTGAGATCGATCTGATAAATAAGACTTAAACCAGCTTAGAGCAGTCCCCTTAATGCCAATAAATGTCCATCTCTGTAATAAGATATAAGGTCAATGGTATCAAATGCAGCACTAAGATCTAGTAACAAGTACAGAGATAAGTTTTGTCTGATGCAATTAGGAGGTCATTAGTAATTTCACAAGTGCTGTCTCTATACTATGGAACTCTAAATCCTGACTGAAAATCCTCAAATAAGCGGTTGCTATGCAGAAGTCCCACAGCTGTTTGGCGACTGCTTTCTCAAGAATCTTAGAGAGAAATGGAAGGTTGGATATATGTCTATAGTTGGCTAAAACATCTGGATCAAGGTTGGGCTTTTTTAGAAGAGGTTTATTACAGTACTTTAAGTGCTGTGGTACATAGCCTGTTAATAAAGACAGATTGGTTATATTCAGTAGAGAAGTGTAACTAATGTAAACTTCTTAATAGCCTGTCGGATGGGATCCTAAGAGGCAGGTTGATGGTTAAAAGAAATAATTGAATTAATTGATGAAGATCCAAGTGAAGCAAAGCAGTTCTAAACAGTATCTGGTTTACAGCTGTTAATAAGGTTCTGAGTTTTAGAGATAAGTCAGTGCCAGGTAAAGGCAGGTCTTGGTGAATTTTGCTTGTAATGGTATAATTTATCATTGAAGAATAAAGTCGTTACTACTAAGAGCTCTGGGAATACTTGGCTCAGTAGAGCTGTGACCTTCCGTTAGCCTGGCTACAGTGCTGAAAAGAAACCTGGGGTTTGTTTAATATTTTCCTCTATCAATGACGGTAGTACGCTGCTCTGGCATTACGGAGGGCCTATATACGTTTTAAGACTATCTTGCCAGATTAACGAGAATTTCCATTGGTGGAACGCCAAATCTTCTCAAGTTTCCGTGATCTTTGCTTTATTTGCGCGTTTCAGTGTTATAACCATGGGAGCTAACCGTCTTTGTTTTATTATCTTCATTTTTAGAGGGGTACACAGTCGAGTGTCGTTTGCAGCGAGCCTGCTGCACTATCAACAAAATGATCGATTTGGAGGACTGAATTTAGCATAGAGTTCCTCCGTTACTTTGGGACTTGGTAATGAATTAAAGCCTAATGGAATCACATCCTTAAATTAGCGACAGCACTATCAGATGACATCTTGTAGAGAAGGTTTTGCCTAATGGCGTGTAGTTCAGCAGTGTAAACTCAAAAGTTATCAACAGTGGTCAGATAGAACGGGATTCTGGGGAACACTACTAAATGTTTCAATTTCAACACCATACACCAGAACAGAATCGAGGGTGGTTAAAACGTGTGGTGGTTCGGTACACTTTGAGAGAAGCCATTAGAATCTAATAGAAGATAAACGCAGTAATAAGGCTATCATTCTCATCGTCCACATGAATATTAAATCCCCTACAATAAGAACTTTGTCCGTTTTATTTTGCACTAAGTTTGACAAAACTCTGCAAATTCGGATAAGAATTCAGAGTATGGACAAGTGCTCGGTACACTATAACAAATAGAACTGGTTGCATTGATTTCCAACTTGGATTGAAAGACTAGATCAAGACTTTCAAATGATTTAATTCAGTTTAGGTTTAGAGCTGATTAGTAGACTAAATCAAAGATAGCTGCACTCCACCTCCTCGGCCTGGGCCTCGAGGAATGTGAGTATTTAACATGACTGGGGGGGTGGATATTTTAGACTAACATATTCTCCATCACCCAGCAGTGTTTCAGTAGACAGAAAGATCAATATTAGATCTGATATTAATTCATTTACTAGTACACCTTTAGACAGAGAGGGATCTGATGTTAAGAGTCCACATTTATTCCTATTTTTACACTTGTGGTTTTAATTGTATGAGGTTTCTGCACAGCTCCTCTGCTGTTTACCTTTGATTTAATAATTTCAATGGTCGGGGGCAGACACCGTCACTATGGGGTTTTTACTAGGTAACTCCTGGAATTAAGGAGCAGAGAAGTGTGTTAGACTGGGATCTGCCTCCTGGTCCCAAATATAGAAGTTTTTCCTCGCCACTGTTGCTTGCCTTGGAGGAACTACTAGAAACTGTTGGGTCCTTGTAAATTCTGGAGTGTGGTCAGACCTGCTCTATCTGTAAGTGTCTTGATATAACTCTTGTTATGAATTGATAAAAAATAAAATTGAATTGAATTGAAATATGGATTGTCAAGGATTAGGTCCACTAATAAAATTGTCAAGATTTCTAGAAATGAGACCAATCAGACCAGGTCTTCCCAGAAAAGACTGCCAGTGATCCACAAAGCCCACATCATTATCGGACACCACCTCGATAGCCAGCGGCGAAATGACGACATGACACACCGATTCAACATTGATCTTGTAACCTCGTTTGGCGTAACCGGAGTCCATTAACGCCACGTGAATAACATCTTGCTATATTTACGTTTATCCTTAGCCAGCAGTTTCAGATAAGACTCAATGTCAGCCTGTGTATCATTAGCGGCTAACGAGCTTAACGTTCGCCGTTATAGAGAAGAAAGGCTCAGGGACTGGAGGGTCTGGGCTCCTTACCATGCTAGCTTCAACATTGTTTACTGTCATACGTTACATTATTTTTAACACAATCAGATGTGGCCTTATGAAAGTGAAAGGCGCCATATTTGTCATTAAATACATATATACTGTTTACAATACAGCCTGTCAGTTTGTGCTTAAGTATGCCTTCACAAGAAAGACGACAAAGAAGAGAGAGAAAGCAGATAAAGATCTGCTACTTTGAGGATTAAAAGCAAGCCAGCTGGAATGAGGAGATATGTATGTCACGAACCATCCCACATTATTATTTGATGTGAAGTTGGCCTATTTATCAAAGCTCTTTCTTTAAGTTGGAGTAAGCTAATGACATTAAAACAAACGTTTCATTTAATAATACATACACTGTAAATTGTGTCTGTGCCGGGTATAGCATTGTGAATTATTTTATGTATACAAAAGTTCCAGTTGAGTAACTCATTTTACTAGTCATGTTGTAATTGTTCTTTAAATATGTACACATAATATGCTCGTGGTGCTAATCATACATTATTCATCTCAACCAGAATCAAAGAGTGCACCCCAGTCTATAGGTCAACGGCAGCACTAGTATTCAGGTTTTACCATGAAAGCACCTTATACTGTATACGTTTTAGTGTAGATTCTTATACATTCTAGTCAGAATGAGGCTGCCACAAGGTCCAGACCAAGAGGGAGGGAGTGGCAATCAGACTGCTGCATAAGGATGTGGGGAGTGTTCTTGTAAAAGGGCCATGTCAGAAAAGGTGAAAGATAGGTGCTGCGGCCAATAGTATTCTTAATTTAAAGGTACATTGCACTGTAAAACTTATTAGAAATATGTTTTTCCGGGCTGCCTTTTCCAGATTAGTGCAATGGCCCCTCCAATGTGCACGTCCCTGAGTCTGCCTACAGATGGGAGATTGACCATCCAATACTATATTCAGGAGCCTTACTGCCCAAAAACTGTTGATCGCGCTCGCTTCACACCCGCCCCTTTGTTTCCTCTCTGCCTCTGTCTGACTGAGGCAGTGTTCTTTGCGGTATTTGCGGAGTATGCATACAACAGCGTGGGGGTATCTGCATGTATCTCTAAGTATAGCCTTGTACCTTTATACATATAAAGATGACCCCAAAGAGATCGCTCTCAAACAGTCTTCTATGTATTTTTACAGTGAAATATGAGAGCAGGGATAGTAATGACGGTGAATTGCATTCATATCTCTGCAGCGGCGGTGCGCCTCCCTACCATTGTAAAGCCACGGCAGCTTTCAATTCAAGTTTTCAGTTCAATAACGTGGATGACATTCATAGACGAGGTAAAATAAGGAGGGATTGATGCTGCGGAAAATTAAGGACAAGCAAGTATAGATAGCATACCTGCATGTTTTATGTGCTTAACTACGGATCACTGACCGCGAATCTTATATACACCTTTGCCTAAATAGCAATCTTTCCTAGGCTACATCTAATTCTGTGGGTGTTGGAACTTATAGTATATAGAGTATACTTCTATATGATGCTTGCAAATGCGCCATATGAGCATCAATTGAGGCGCATTATTGGGAACATCAATGAAGCCATCAAATGAGATATCGCTTTCAGGTGTTTGGGCCTTATATTACCTCAATGTATATTGATGGATGCGCAAATATTACATTTTTAATATCTGCAGCGCAATCCAATACTAGGTACAACCTCAAAGATGTACAGTTAAAAAAAACTTTATGAAGATTGATGTCAGGAATGTTGTGTGGGATTGCATTAGATTGTACAAATGGTGTCTACATAACTGGTAACTCACTGTATATCAAATGCACATTGCAGAATTCTATGGTAGATCATGGAACGTTTTCTTTCTTTCTTTCTACAGTTCCTTTCGAACCCTGCAGCACAGTTTGGGACGGCCATAGCAGCATTCTATCTTCCTGTCTTATTATACAGTCCTGTACATCCACATTTCCCTTGCCTCCAGAGCAGGGTCCAAACACAAACCAGATAGAAGAAGGAGAAGAAGGGAATTAGTAAGAGCATCAAATGAATGACCTTACCACATAACTCAGAAAGAAAAAAGACAAGTTCAAAATTGAACCTTTTCTGAATTTGAAGTATAAGTAGAACCATACATCTACAGACCCTCACTACGTCCATCTACCTACCCTCAGGACTTATTTCAACCAAGGTCTGCTCTTTGAGAGCCATGCAGCATGCTGTGAGTGACAAGCGATGGCAGTCTCATTTCAAAAATCCATAGTTTTTAATCATGATCATCTTTTTCAACCTCACTAAGACCATCATCAGCTCTTGGATGACTAGTCACAGTTGCAGAGCCCCTCTGGTGATTTTATGTTGTACACAGTGGTTTTGTTCTAGGAAAATATACAGCGCGGAAACCATGTACCATCGTAGTGACACAGGCACATGCAACAAATTGACAGTTGATCATTGTGGAGACACAACATACTGGTACTCACAGTCTTGGATGAGTTGGGTAAGGCAAAATATGGTGAGCCAGACTCCTGATGTCTCCTCAATGCCTTTGTTGCTATGGATATTGAGGATATCTAAGTGAGGATATTCTGGATCATTCTACGTGGAGATTATGGTGACTGAGTGACACTGACATAGATCTGGTTTTAGCTCCCGTTTTCCATGTAATCTCTCTGTTAACAGCATTATCTTCGTTGAAATTAAAAGGAATTGTCTTAATGATGAATCTATATAGAAGACGATTGTAAAAGGTTTTATAGTCTCCACTACAAAAACTACGCTGAGCTTGAATTGGTTAGTTACAAATGATTCCAATAGGGCTGTAGCTATGAATTATTTTAGTAGTCAGATTCTAAAATTAACAACTAACCCAATCAGCTAACCAGCTCTGTGTTCCGGCAGTGTGTGTGAGCTCCATTTACTAAGTCCAAACGTGTGGGATGCAAACCAGGGGACCCTTGCGGAGTTGGGCTCTCATTTCAACTGGCAATCATATTAATTTACATTAATGACAAAGTTACCAGTGCCCGGACCGCTCTGTGGACTAGGTGGTAACGTTAACTGGATACTTTGATGCTGAGCCTAGATGCAGGGCTTTTGTGGTAAGCTAGTTCGGTTTTGCACACTTTTAACAGTTTTCGGCTTGAAATGAACCAAACTTTAGACACTTTCTGTTGTTTTTCTTATCTATGTCTTCCTCCCCCTGCCATGCGTTTTCCATGTTACCTGTGCACACAACACCGTAAGCAAGTTGTGTGACAGTAATATCATCCGTTGCGAAACACAGTGGACTGTAAATGGATTACTAGTGAAATGGATTATACAACGCTTCGACGCCGAGAAATTTGCATCGGTAATTTTTTGTAATCAAATTACTCAAGGAATCGTTTCAGGTTCAGAAATAAAACATTTTTGCTTAATGCTTAGAAAAAACACAACTGACAACTGGCAGCAGTCTAGTAAAACCACAGTTTTCTACTGTTGGCCACTGGAACATTTGTGTTAGTACTTTGCTCAAAGGCACCAAGGCGTTGCCACTAAGAAATAATTCCGTCTTTTACTCCAAAATTTAAACCAAGAACCTTCTGATTAAAGTTAATTTCTAATAGCAAATGTCCACTGCTTGCCCTGCAACCTAATTCTCAATTATTTAAAAATTTCTTTGACAAATTAAATATTGGGTATGAAATAACTGCATTTTTATGCATTCAAATAATTTTTATGCAGAAAAAAGTTGAAAATGTACACAATTTTTTTTAAAACCCCTCACTACCACACCTTTTACTTCTCTGCTGTCATCTAAATGCTGTCGATTCCAGTTAACAAACATTGGCTAAATGGTGTATACAGTGTGTTTTTTGTCAATGTGTAGAGTTGATTTGATTCAGATTCAATCATTATTTCCTGTAGATGGTGTAATAATACGTACATGAATTTCTTTCCACATTTGTGAATCTCCTGCAGTTTGAATCGATTGTTATCAAAATAATATATATCTGCTATTACTGTAGCTTAAACTTCCAAAAAGAAGATTTCGTGTCTAACCAAAAGAATAACAAGTGGGCCAATAAATCACAAATTGGCACCAGATGCATGTCAACAGGTTATTAACACTTATTTAATCAGTAACCCAGTTGTTGAAAATGAATTACATAATTCTTCCCAATTAATATGAATGTCTATTAGTGTATTTTTTTCAAATGAGCACATTTGATTATGCAGAGATGTTCTAATGTATAACACTTTTCCAGAACTCCCAGCTTGATGAAGAGTCACCTGTTAAAGCAGAACAATAACAATGAGACCAGTCCTCAACCAGTCCTCGCTCTACGCCCAAAGTCAGTCTGGACTCAACTACCACTGCGCTGGAGGCTGTGAAAAACGGCAGAGTGGAGGAACCAAAACCTGTTCACCAAAACCGCTAGCACAACCCAGTCAGGACCACACAGGTACTGACTCGTACACACTTAACGTCTCAGCTTTTGTAGACTTGCAGACGTCGATAGCTTCAATGTCAACTGAAGGGGCAATTTACTGTGTGGTTGCTGTATCTAATCGAAGCTTCATATCTATCTATCTACTATCTATCTATCTATCTATCTATCTATCTATCTATCTATCTATCTAGGAAAAGGAGAGCTCCAACGAGTCGTCACAGCTTTTATTCCACACACAGAACCAAAGGACAACACCAACAATGAGGTGATATCTGAGGTTGGTGTTCAAAAGCTTTTTTTTCTCTATTTCAGGCATATTTTCAACACTTAACTTAAGTTAACTTAACACTTAAGTATATGTCTTGGATTTTAAACTAAGGTGACCAGACATCCCCGGTTTCCGGGACAGTCCCCGATTTTGGCTACCTGTCCCGGCTGGATCTGTCCCGGAAATGTCCCCGGATCTTGAAATATTAGGACTTTTTATCTGAAATTAGTAGACTTTTTATCTGAAGTATAAGGATGGATTTCTTATCTGGAAATATTAGGACTTTCATCGTTGAGGTGTAGTGGAGTGGAGTAGGAGTAGCAGCAGGGGTGGGTCTAGGATCATACCTGGGGGGGGGGGGGGGGGGGGGGGCCCCCTAATAAGACAGCTCTAGGTCTAGTGTCCCCGTTTTAAGTTTTACAAAAATAAAAACATTACTTGTTGGAGGTAAATACGCTCTGGACTGAAAATGTCCCGATTTTGTCTGAGAAATTTGTCACCCTTAATTTAAACAATTTATTAATATAGCATCAAATCATATCTTAATGTCCTTGTGAATGTGTTGTTTTGAGCAGTGCGTAGTACCGAGTCGGTCTTTATTTTCTACAGAACGTCCAAAAAAAACCATTGTTAAGCGCGCGTTGTTCAAAAACATCTTCTAGAATGGGCTTGACATTGATCGCCTGTTATGCGTGGCTGGGTCTATGCCTCTGCCCATCATGCACACACACGAGGCATTAATAATTGTAATTTTAGCAACAGAACAATGTTGGCGATACTTAGTACTATGGATTCTCAGGACAAGTAATACCTTTTAGCCATTTATTTTAGTGACACATGCGAATTTGTTACATTCTACACCACTGGCCCAGAAGTTATTGCTAGACTCAACATCTAAAATGGTGAAGTTGCACTTCAGCTTCATGTGACTGAAATGCTTTCACTTAAAGTAAATAATATGGCCTAATTTGAGCCTACAGTGTTGTCTTCTGCACTTGCTTTTTGATCATTACAATAAGATGCAACATCTTAAAATTGAAGATATATCATCTCTCGATCACATAACTTATGAACAGGTAAGTAAGTGGTGCCGACAGATTCGTTTTTGGTAACACTTTACAATAAGGTACACAAAAGAGGGTAGTTTCTGTTTTTGAAAGAGTAACAAATGATTAGTTACCCTTTTTCAAAGGATAATGAATGATCAGTTAGCGGTCCCCGGGAACAGGGACACAATCCACGGTCTCCAGGGTGAGAGAATAGGCTTTTCAATACTACTCGCTACCGTAATTGTTCTGACTACAAAATAGGCTTCCCATGAAATACATTACTTCAAAATTCGTAATCAGCACGCGAAACCAATAACGACATTAACGTGACTTTGACACAAATCATAGATGAAATACATGACTATTTCACGAACGCCATGATACTGAACTGGGAGTACACATACAGTACTTGGTGACTTGGAGATGATAACGTTCTCACCCCCAACAAACTGCTCTGGAGTTCGATTAAAGCGTACCAAGACCACACCATTGAGGAGGTCTTGGTAACTTGTTTGGTCCGCTTTGGTGTGCATCCAAAGGGAAAGAACACTAGTGCAACACACCAAACTAAACAAGGCAGATGTGAAGGCGTCCTTAGTGCATTAAACTCCAACCGTGTTTCAGAAAATGGATTAGCACACTGATAAGAATCAGGTTATTTAGTACTCTTTACTCTAATTCTGGATTAGCATTCTTGCACTTTGGCACATAATGACTCAACACTTCCATCCATCCTTTACAGGTTCATACTAGACAGTGTCTCACAAATCTGTCTGGTTTTGTACAGGCTGCAACAAATCCCACCCAAGGGCCACTTCAACAGCCAATCCCGCAGTATCAAGATACACCTCCTCAGGTGGTCAAGATAAAGATTGTAACGAAGCAGGCCGGGGACGAATGCATCACCGCTATAGAGATTGTCCCCCCTGTGAGGAGGTCCGAGAGGCATTCAATCCAATCAGCCGTTCCAGACTGTGGCAAGAAAGTTTGCAAGCATTGCTAGAAGCCAAGTGAAAAGGAAAAGACAGATGTCTGCCAGAGAAGAAAAAGTAGCTGTCATTTAAAACCGCATTAATATTATCTATTTATATACAATCTAACAGACATGAGACATAATGAGTAAACAATACACATTTGGTTGACATGTAGGGGTACTTTACATCACAGCTCTTTGTTCAATGGTAGTAGTGGGAAACACAAAGGCATATATGAGGAGTGTGTTTACCCTTAGATTGTTGTAATGATGAAATATATATAGTTTGCCTTGCAATGGGTTTAATTATTCAGCTTCAACCCTTTTCAGTGTCCTAATTGTGTGAAAAGCACAGTCTGAAGAGTAGGTGATATAAGAAAACTGTATCATGATGAGGTTACATCCTCGCTGATCATCCTTATACAAAAAGAGCAGATAATTATCATAAACAAGGAAAGCTAATGTATATGTTTGCATGGCAATACAGTATGTTGATAGTTTACAGGTGGGACTACCCAGTTTACCTGCGTATCAGTGGTACGGAGCGCTGTTGACGGTTGTTGTTGAGCTGCAGTCCACTTCACTTCATTAGTGTTTAAAATGACAGATGGCGTTGAAATGTTCCTCTGAGCTTTTGAAATGACAAGCGTGCTCTAACAACTTTTTTTTTCCTGATTGGTCGCATCAGTCTTCAAAATCACCCACAGAACATACTTGAATTTGAAAATACCAGGGTTTTGCTGAGCAAAAGTCAAAGAAGTGGCTCTTATCTAGGTAGAAGATTTCGGTAGAGAACATTGTGGTCCCACGCACTGGATTACTGCTAAACTTTTAAAAATTGCCTATATAGCGGAAGACTGCTAGCGTTTAGGAGAAACAACCATGCGGCCCTCTTGCTGAGGTCAATGTCTATCAAACTACCGCACATCCCCCCGTGACCTGTGAGGTCACGAAACGGTCAAGCCAATCACGGCCACCCAGAGTCTGGATCAGTTCAGGACAACATGTTAATGTCACTGACAACTCATGGATTCACCGAGTCTGTGTCGATTCAATTTGTGAAACACCAGAAGAATGGAACCCCAAAACTAAGATAAATCATTCCACAACAGGAACCCATGGATTACTAAACCATCCCGGATGCATAAATATGCAGCCTACAATTTAATTATGTTGTCTGAAAACAGACAATTAAAAGGAGCACCTACAATGTGGAAAGAGCAGTAAAATAGGGCAAAAGGGACTAGGGAAGAAAAGTGGAACTTAAATACCAGAAAGGCAACTCCAAAAGCTGTGACAAGATATAAAAAATATGACATGTTACAAGCCCACCCCTTGGAGTTGTCTATAGCAAGTGCACTAAACATATCTTATCAGATCAGGAATCCTTTATTGTATAAATAATACTAAAATCATTTTATTTACAGCGCCTTTCTAACATCAGCAGGACGCTTACAGAGAATAAGAGACAGACAGGAACAAAAAGTGTAAGTAGTAATACAAAAAACCAAAACAAACAACAACAAACAAAACAAACAGTGTATTTACAGATAAGCGAGCTGAACAGCATGGGTTTTTAGTTAGTTTTGAACAGAGGGGAGAGTTGATGTTGCGGAGGTTGGGTGGGAGTGAGTTCCAGAGCTGGTGGCAGAGCGGCTGAAGGCTCTGCTCCCACGGTGAGGAGTCGAGCAGGGGGACAGTGAGGTGGAGGGAGAGGAAGATCTGAGGGGGGGAGGAGACTGCAATGTGTAGGAGTTCTGATAGATATGGAGGGGCGGCAAGTTTGGATGGCTTTGAAAGTATGAGAGGATTTAAATTGTATTCTGAATTGAACCAGGGAGCCAATGGAGCTGCTGAAGAACGGGGTTATATGATGACAAGAGGGGTCTGGTGAGGACCCCGAGCTGCTGAGTATGAAAAGTTGAAGTTCTGGGGGATTTTTGAGGAGGCCAAAGAGAGAGTACAGTAGTCAAGGCGAGGTGCCGAGGCGTGGATAAGGTGAGGGCAAGTGTGAGGGGGTAAGGGACGGACGGGAGGCGGTTTATGTTGCGTAGGTGGAGTATGAGACCCGCAGATATTATTTCTGTGTGACTGAAAGGAGAGGAGGAATCGAGGATGACGCCAGACTCTTGTACCTGAGGGGAAGGAGACAGAGTAGTTGTCGATGGTAAGTAGCAAACTATTTGATTTTGATCACCAAAAGGAAATTCTTTGTTACAGTTGCAAGAACATGTATATCAAGTCAGAGAGAAATTATAAAGTAGAGAATATAAGACGGGATGTATCGGTATTTACATGTTAAAGGAATTTTATGATACGTTATTTACACAATTACGGAATTGTAATGGTGAAGAGTAAGGAGAATAAATAGCAGCAGAGTATTGCACATATAGCAGGTTAGAGGACACATTGGAACGCAAAAAAAAAGCCTTAAAAGAACGATGAGGGCGATGACTCCAGTTGGTTATTGATTGGTGGGTCAATATGCTCTTCTGCATCCAACTCTCAATGCAGTGTAATCGCTTATGGTTATTTTATAAGGTCGCTGTCATGAAAGCATTTTTTTCCAAGCTGAACATGCCAGCTCTTCTGAACACAGGCAGTAAGCGCTTGGGTCGATTAGCACTTTTTAAGCTGCGACTCCTTTGTTGAGTCCTGGTTGTCTATGATACGGAATACAGGGTAAATACAAATGTCGGTGCTATCCATGAATCGCACCATAGTGGGTGGCACAGGTACTTGCTTCGGTCAGGGAAAGCTGAAACCATAGGTAGAGAGGACATGATTATAGGGTCGCAGCCTACTAATTTCTCCTCGTTGGTGTTGTTGTTCAGCACTTGAACATCTGGATTGACGGCATGAGAAAGCTCCGATTTTTTACCCCAATTGAACATTCACTCTTCAACAATGCTACCAAGTATAGTGCAACTCTGGTACGAAAACGTGCAGGTTTGTTCCCCATGGACCAATCGATTCGTTTCTGTTTATCCCCTCTAATACTGAGCATTTCAACTCATGAACATCATAGAGTGAATCCCGGCGGGGAAACACCACAGGTCTGGTACGGAACCACCACCACCACAAGGCTATGCAAAGAGTGGTGTGATCAACTAAACCAACAAACACACCCTGCTGAAAGAATATTTACACAAGGTGTAAGAAGAAGCCTAGATTCATCTAGGTTCAAACCCACTTGTAAAGGGGAAAGAAGGTCCCATGTACCCCGTGCTACAAAAAACAGAAACATGTTAGTCGTAGATGAAATCATCACAAACTTGTTTAAGTAGAAAAGTGTAGAAAGAGTCATCAGTGTTCTTATTTTTTTGCTCAGTTACACTCTTCCTCTTGCTATTCTTCCCATTCTCTATGGTGATACCAGAGATATCTTTGCCATCTCGCTGCTTCATCATCACATGACACCGTATAACGCATGGGTTGATCTCAACCTTCGTGCCAGTCTTGTGTCCCGGACCTTGTGGGCTATTGGCTACGGTGTGTTATGTCAACTCTACATACCCGCTTGTTAGCACTGTGCAAGCCACATTCAAACAGACGTTCAAGAACCTGCTGCTGTGCCATATAAAAATATGGTACAAGATGAGATGGTGGGGAGATTAGGGTGTGATGGATGGGGGAAGGTGTAAACAAAACAAGAGCAAAGTGAAGAAGACAAGAGAGAAGGAAATATTGTTTAAAAGTGGACGTAGTAAGAGCACTAAAGGAAGATGGGAATGTTGAAAGGTGATGGAAGGAGGGGCTCAAGGAAAATGGTATGACAACTTAGTTGAAGAGTTGCTTCTAAAGAGGATGAGCAACTGTGGGTTTATTCAGCAAATGAATGCCAGTCATCCGCATTAGGATATAGACATTTAGATTGGATATTGTGAGTGTAACCAGTGATTCTTTACCCGCCCAGTTTAACGCTACACCTACCGGATTCAGGATAGTTCACCCAGAACAATCATGTGTCACTGCCTATTTAATTATAGCAACAACAAGCATTTTCCCTACATTCTGTCACAATCACAGGAAGGCAGCACAGTCAAAATACAGCTATGGTAACAAATATAAAATAGTGACGACTACTTTTCTTAAAATTGTGGTAATGATTAGCCTTGCCAGCTGCCACCGCACAGCATCCGAAAGTGTGCAAACGTCAATTGGAACTAAACATAACAGCATGCACATATCATAATGTATTCATGCTGTATGCATGTTAGAACTTTCTCTGTGGATCAGAGGAATGCTAGGTAATTGCAAGGTAGCTCACAAATCGATTGCAAGGAATTCAAAAGTAGGCAGAAAAACAAAAATTCCTTCTGTGTGCGTTGGTGGTTATTTTCATGTAAGGTTAGGCAGCTTCTTGATAGTAAAATGTTTCGTGGTGTGAATCGCTTATAATTTGATCTGATTTCATGATCGTATATACATATTTAAAACTCTGATACAAATTAGGCCATGTTTCTGATACCATAGCATCATAGATGCCAAAGACGGGGGAAAAATGAGATTAAAAATGATAAATAAGACTAATATATAGGAGAGGAAGGATGACTGGGAGACTTTGGACTGCAACGAGGACAGAGCCAAGTGGAGGGGGGCTATTTGTGGGAGAGTGATAGAGGACGCGGTAGCAGCAGTGGATGGAAAATACGTAGAATATCCACACTGTGGCAGCATGTTGGGAAGGTCTGTTAACTTGAGCAACCAAAAGCAGGCTAATTAGCTTCTAAAGAAACTTAATTCTATACAACTGACAACACTCATTAGTGTAGTGCTTATTAGAGAATATGTATGGATTCTTTTTCCAATTAACCCAGGTTGTGTTTGATTCATTCCAGTTTCAATGCACCCCCTTATCCAATAACTCAGATCTGCTCTCAATAAATTGATTTGCTGCTTAAGTTGATGTCTAGAACCGTAGAAAGTTACAATAATTGAAGAGCTTACTATGTGTCTCCAATAGTCCTTCATATGTGTCCTCAGTTTGTTACCAATAGTTTGTCTTTACAAGTGGATTTAGCATAGTCAACACGAGCAGTCCTTAGAAGTTGCAATGTTTTGAACCGCTGAGAAAAGTGGAACTAAATTGTTCCTAAAAAAGTCTTTCTGTAACTATAATGAAGATTATCATCTGAGATGTAGGTACTTCAAGATGTTTAATGCCTTACAAATGCACTGTAAGTAACTCCAGGGCTGAGTACTCGAGTCCGGTCTGGACTCAAGTACAACTCAAGACACATTTTCTATGGTCGGTGACTTGCTCGTACTAGACAATATTTGGAATCGGACTGTCTTGGTACCTCGGCCACCGTGGTCTTGCCAAATCTGGCTTTTAGGTTCCCGACCAAGTCCAGTGACCAAGAAACCCAAAAATGATTGTCTTGATAGTATCATGTCAATAAGACCTTTTTTGCCTGTCCTGATCGGTCTACTCGGACTAAACCATTTTGGACCTACGGTCTTGTCTTGGACTCAAACCTCTTGACTTGGGTCTTGACTTGGACCCTGACAAAGGTGGTCTTGACTACAGCCCTGCTTACATGTAAGCCTCCATTTTCACACTGGTCAGGAGTCCATAGTGGGCAGGTGAGTGTGGATAAGGTGAATGTGGGAGCTTAAAGATAATATATGGTTTATCTAATGTAAAATATTGAGGTAAATTTTAAGATAATGATCAGGAAGTTGATTTGTCGTACGATTCTATTTTGTATTGAGTCACGAGAACATACATTTTACACTGTTGCCCTTAGGCCTCGAACACTATTCATTGAGGCTCAGCCAATTAGGCGGACCTGCATAGATTTTATAATTTCTTTGTCCAAGGGAATGTTTCCCCACATGGTAGCATTAAATCAAAAGGCAGCGTTTACCTAAGTTAGGGCTTTTCCTCCCATGTACACTATGTCTTTATTGTCAAAAATTCATGGAGAGAAGTTGCATTCTAAGTATAGTAGTATTAAAAATTGAGGCCAGGAAGAAATTAAGGCAAGCACATGAGGCATCTAAAATCCACTGAACACTATGGACGTTCATATTCACTTTTGTGACCGTTAGACTTTGCCGATTTGATTACCAAGTTTCATGATAGTCTGCCCAGGTCTACCAACTAACTGCACAATAGAGATAAACACAGAAAGCACACAGTAACCAAGCAACCTGTTATTGGGACTTAAAAATTGGAACAGTAGATTTTCTGTAATTCTGATGACGACCCAACCTAAAACATAACCTAATAGCTTGGTGAGGACTATGTTACCACAGTTACTTCAAACAATTCATGCCTGAAAAATACGTAATAGCAGCGGTGGTTATGGGCAAGTGACTAAAGCTCGGTTTGGAAATAACAATCTCTGCTGCACTGTAATGTGTTAACAAAATAAGAAATATGTCACAATGACCCTTTTCCATTAAGAGCAAAGGATGCCATCGCTTGTGACACTAACCAATATAGTGATGTCCAACGACGCTCCTGAAGCTTTGCAAACAGCTGTCTGTATTTTTTCACAGGCAACTGATGGTCCCATTCATTGACCTGGTGTTGTCTTCCCTCCAATTTGAAAATTAACACTTTTTTTTAACGCTTTTTATCAAAGTTTTTTTTAACTTTGTCTTAGATTTGTCCCTTTTTTCAAACACTTTTTTTGATGTTGTCAACTACGAACACTATTGTTTTTTTTTTACCCTTTATGTAACCAGGAAGTCACTTGATGACTGAAATCTCTTTTTTGAGGGAGGACAGGCCACAGACGACACAACAGATTAAATACAAACACCAAAATAATACGCAATGAAACAAAATCATACATAAAGGAAAGGAAAGGTCACATGGGCAGTTACATTTTGGGTTCCATGGCCTTGAAACATGCCTTAAGCTTTAAGGGAATAGATCATTTAGATGGAGTTATTCCAAGACCATGGAGGCACGTAAGAAGGGCTTCTTCCCCAGCGCAGTAAAACCCTTGGAACCTGGGTAAAGGAGCGCCACCTGGTGGAAACCGAGCTGCGATGCCGGAGTCAGCTTGAGGAGATGTGAATATGCCAGCGTTTACCCCCAACATGGCTTGTATAGAAAATATAAAATGAAGTTGTTACGTAGAATTAGGGACGGTCCCTACCAGTTCATACAGCGGAAACAAGGAGGAGTACGGGAATAAGAGTTAGTTAAGAAGCGCAGAGACTATGGGACACAGAACTCTAACAGGTGGAGAGTACTAGAAGCACTATGCAGGTGACCAATCCACCATAGTCAAAACAATTTAAAAAAGTAGCTGCGCAGTTTTTTTATGGCTGACATGTTTAAAACAAGTTGTATTTCTAAAATAAAACCCAGCCGTAGTCAGCTTTTTACAAGCTTTTCAACCATTGAATTTGAAAGAAGTTTGTTGTCAGCAAAAACCTAAATATTCTATGATGAAACCATTCTTCAATTAAGTTCCACTTAATGTGTTAATAGTTATATTTATCTGGGATTGGGACAGAGCCCTGGAAACGTCATAAAATTGGTTTTATTAGTATTTAGCATTAACTTAAGGCCATGTAGAGAAACTTGAAGCTGTTGAAAGCTTATTACTTTGTTTTACAGTTAGCGGAGTTATGGTTCAATTAAACCTCCATTGATAGAAATGATACCCACTGTTTGAGTTATGAAAAGCAGAAATTAGGAATTATTTGGACTAAATTAAGGAATGTGTGTTGATGGATAATCACAGACAGGAATATGTCAACTTTTACTCAAAAATATTTCAAAACTACTTAATGCTATAAAATTGAATTAAGACGCCCCAAAAAATGAAAGTAGAGATTTGTACCTGCCAAAGAGGTGCTGGAAATCAATCATGGTATTTTGTGGTAATTAAAAAGAACAATTGAATAGAAAAACGGGTCAATAGGCCCGTGGGAAAATGAGGGTTAAAGAAAAGGCTCAAGGAATGGATTTCAGTGTGCTTTTAACATTTGTTGACAGAGAATGGCATCAGGGGGCTCAGAATTGAAGAAAATGGTTAATGAAGCGTCATTTGACCAATCAATAAGTACTATGGTTTGATATTAACCCAAACACCGGAATAGGCAATTTTACACAATTGGTCAGAGAGCCCGTACTGAGAGTGTGGATTAATACAAGTCTTGGTGGCAGGGAATGCATCTTAAAGCCATTTTTTTTGTTCCATGTAGGATTAAAACTTTGATTGTTTTAGTTTTCTATCAGACTGCAAGGGAACCCCCCCATGTATCATTCATCGGTCAGTCAACCAACGCACATTTGCGTCCCAATTCTTCCCACTGTTAGCTTAAAGTGATCTATGTTTGCTAAATGTGATATACTGTTTGTTAAATGGGGATTCCTTTATGGCGCAGTCCGCTCAGCACTAAATTGCGTTAGCTGAAGATACTCTTGCATTGCCTTCCTCCACCGTGCGTCAGAAACGAGGGGGTCGGCTAGTCACACACAGCACTCCGGGATGGAAGAGATGTATTGTGGGCATTTCTTTAAACCAATCACTATTGTCTTGGGCGGCGCATGCCCCAGAAGGAGATAGATGCCTCTACAAAATAGCTCGGGAAGGAATTGTGTGGTGGACCGGCAATCGCTCGTAAAGTTGTTGTAGTTGGCAACAGAAAACGCAGATATGAATAGCTGTACGATTTTACTCGCAGAAGGTTACGGACATCCGGCAAATGAGGGCGGTCGGTAGCTTTACGCGCCACGTGAAACAATCCGGGAATGAAAAAGTTGTTTGTGTAGACTAAGCTTAAGATAACGTAGCAGTAGGCACTAAGTCTGTCCGATTAAGAATGACATAGTCGTCGAATTAGACGTCTTTGCCTATCGTTGATAATTGTCTAATCTAAAATTATGTTTAAAATGTAGGTAGAAGGTTTGGAGTAAATGAGTTAAAATAGTAACCTAGTCAATGTTTTTTTAAATATAATAAATCCATAGCTGCTAGCTGCTAGCAGTGGCTAGCTGCCTAATGTAAAGGCTTTTCTTCCGTGAGTGTATTTTACCGGTGTTTATGAAGCGAGTAATAGCCACAAATGGGTTGTGTTATGTACGTATGAATAGGAGGTTTTGATAAGAAATCCAGGTAGAGGTAAGTTGATTTGATGAGAATGCTGTAAGCAGCAATAACAGAGGTAAAGCGTCGGCAGTTACAGGTATGCTTTGAATGGAAGAACGAGGTGGTAAATACAATACAAAAAATGCAGAAACTAAACGAGGACCAAGCTTGAGCTCTGAGTGTGGATAGATTATAGGTCTCGTACCCATCATTGTTGTTGGGAAGTTAAAGTTAGTGCATTAGTTTCTGCCGCCCAGAGGGAATTCTATTGTAGGTGTTGTCCACAATGATAAAAAGCTGCGTGACCGTGCACCGATCATTGAGGCCATGTTGGGGTCTCTCTTTTAGGTCTGTGTAGTCCTTGGAATGGGTATAGTCATCTGGTATGCATAAGAGATGAACTTGGGACCAACTGTTTTAAGGGTAGAGTACACTATCAAAAGTTTGGAGTCATACAAGTTTCACTCCCATTATAGGACAGAACTACCAGCTGATCTAGTGGGGCGGCGATCTTTACGCAAATATCTACATGCTCATTATCAGCAACCATTCATCCAATTTCCAAAGGCACCAATATGTTCACTAATCTGATATCATTTAAAAAACTAACTAGACAAACATTGGGGAACCCTTTTGCCAATTAGGTTAAGCACATAATGTAATCTGGAACCTGCTGGCCTGGTTTTAAAAAAACAAATGCAACTGATCTAAGATTATAAGACTTGTTTTTTGAAAATGTACTGCTGTCACCAAATCCATCTGAACGACAATGTTTTAGGATTAATTAAGGATAGCCTTTTACTGTAGATTTCTTCCACACACCACCGTTTACAATGATTTATGAAGACAGAGTAAATTACAAAAATGCATGTTTTGAAATGCAGTGCAGTGTGTAAGGGAAGGGACAATGAAACAAAGAAAAGAGGTAAGAGGTATTGGAGAAAGAGAAAATGGAGTACACGTAGAGGGAGGAGATGCTAGGAAGGAGGGAGAAAAACATGTGTGGGAGGAAATTACAGAGGGGAGAGGAGAAAGAATGGGAAACAGGGAATTAATGAAATAGAATTATGAGCCTGCTGACGAAAATAGGGCCACAATGGGAGGGAGAATAGAGGCATGTACAAGCGTTCTTCATGAAGGCTTCCATCCCTAAGCTTATGTGGAGATATAATTTCAGAGGACATTTCGTCAGACATGCTCAAAAACACACAATGCATGACAACAATAAGGATATGACGATTACAACGGTCTCATTAATATAACAAAGCTGCTTGTTGGTCCCTTCTATGTGGAGAGTTGGAAGTTGTTGTCATGTTAGAAGGGTTTCTCAGGTTCAACACTAGTCCCAAAGCCCTGCAGGGTTAGGTTAATGGTCGATTTTAAAAAAAGCTGCTGTAGGTATGAATAGAAAACCTAGATGGATGGAATATACTGTGGCTTAAGTCTGTCCGATATTGTCAGACATGAAGGTATCCCTTGTGAGGGAAGTGACAGCTGCTAGTTATTCAACATTTGTATAAGAAATATAAGGGAATGCCGGGTCACGAACTTTGTGCGGGTTTAAGTCAGAAATCATTCGTGCTCTTACAAGGATTGTACAGGCCCATCGAATACAGCAATCACATCTGAGAAAAGGAAATGTATACCAGTCAGCTGAAGTGCTAAAATAGCCTCCATGGATCCATGCAAGAATTTGGGCCGGGTTTATGTCTGCTTAAATTGTTGGACTGTGGTCAGCTTAGCTTACATGATCAGCAGTCCTTGGCAAGACTATAGTCTAGCACCTCTGCCCAATTGAAGAAAAAAATGGATACAAGTAAATTATGAAACCCTGTTCTTCCACCTTGAACTAAGGACGGAGGTGCTAACTAAAACATAGGACAGGCTTGAACCTCACACAGTGCATGAGTCTATGAGTGGCTACTAATATTACTCTTATACCTCTACTAGAAGAGTAGACTTTGTAATAGACTAGGCCAGAGGTGGGTTAGCAGTAGCCCCAAACTGTATTAAGTAAAAGTTATGATTTAGTATGTTAAAAGAACTAGTTGAGTTAGAGTACAAAATTAATTAGACATATTGTTGGTTGGGACTGATCAAGTTTCCTCTCTGATTAGATAAACCCATCACATTTAGAACAGACCACTTTTCTGTCTGTATCCGCTGGGTAACTCACACATTTACATCAATATTTCTCTATTAACGTGCCACCAATAAAGACAAACATGGTGTTTAATATGAATAAACATAAGTTGATTTGGCAATTAAATGAAATCAGCCAAAGTCTGTGCATATAAAAAAAAAAATCTATATATAAAGTGTCAAAAAGGAATATAAAGCGTGTCACATGGTACACGGTCTTAGACTTTGTAATTCAAATTCTCCATCAAAAGGACCTCACCCCCAACAGCCAGACATTAAGACGATAGAATCTTCTGAAAAGGTCTCATTGTCCATGCAGCATTTACGCTAATTAGGAGATAATGATGTTGATGTGTCATATGTATTTGCCTATTAATAAATTTGTGTTAACGCTTTCCTTTGATCTGGGACGACAGGCCGTGGTGAAACACATCAGTCGTGTCCACAGAAATAAAAAGCAGTGTTGCAACTTTTACTTGTGGTGCCGCCTTCAGCCGGATTCACCAATGAGCATGACTAGTTAAAATGCACGCGTGAGCTTAATTACATTAGGACAGAAAGCAGTAGCAGAAGTAGTCATATTGACTAGGTAAAAGTGCAAAACACATTGGTTAGATAACAAAGTTAAGAAAAGACAAACCTAAAAGACCCAGACCAACAAGGGCATTGACGGCGAGTCGCATAAGGGGAACACAGCAGAAGGCCGGACTGTAGCCAAATATACCAGGGAGATTTCAAGGATTCAGCAATTCGGAGCCAAAAAGTCACGGTCTTCCGGCACGCCATTCGCGCGAGCATGAGAGCCCATGTAGATGACATCCCCAAAAAGGAAAGGGTCAATGTACACATAGAAGGTCATGAGGTTGGCTTCCACCGGGTTGCAATCATTTCTAGCTGCTGTTAAAAGTGTTGTCAAAACACAGCCCAGTTTTGAGTTTTACAGTAGAAATCTGGGGATAAGTGGCTGTATCTAGTCTGTAGCAAATTCCTTGTAATAATGCATTGTCAAACATTTCTCTTTTTAAATAGGGTAGGGTGCGGCTAACTTGTGGGTGCATTCAAACCAACACAGTTACACTAAAAAAGCTAACAAGCACCCATTATTAAAAAGTAAAATGGGGAAAATCAATGATACTGCATTTCACATAGTTAAATGGTAACAATAGTGCATCCAAAGCTAAAGTCCAGTCATTGCACGAAGAAAAAAACAGACAAGAGAGAAAAGGGGAAGCTGAGAAAACGGAGGAAAAATAGGGCGTGATCAAGGACTGGAACAGGGAAAACAAAAAGCAAAAAAATAAGCAAGCAAGTGGAAAGGAGACTCTAAAAATGCAGTGGCTCATTACTGGGAGCCAGGCTTATGAAAACAGGACAGGTAGGCATTCATAAAAGTCAGTTTCTGTAAAATAGCAGATAATAAGCAATATAAAAATAGGACACATCAAGAGATTCGAGACAAAAACAAGAGCCATGTTGAGGCAGTATAATCATGCTCTTCTTCCACGTTTTTTTCCGTGATAGAGTCGAGGGTTGGCGCGTTGTGCCGTGGCAACAAGGGATAGGAGGGCACACCCCGCCCCCCTCTCCCCCATTTCATTAACTCTTGATCTGAACATCGGCAATTTCAGGAAACCACTTATGCGGGAGGCAGAGCTATTGGATAGCTTAGCGCCTTCTTAGACTCTCTTCAACCCGACATCAGATATTGCCATCTTCTGTTTCTGTTATCCATGTCTACGAGTGCACCTCGTGGGCAATGCTGGCAAGGTACTTGCTTTTCCACGGCGTTTTTAGATTGTCACATCAAATCTGATAGAGCCAGGCTACAGTTAGAGATGCTAGCGGGCAGGATAGAAGTTGCTTCTTGTCGGACAACACACCTGTGAATTTGAGACTCAATAGTGGTTGCATCGGTAATGACATCTGTATGGCGGCGTTGGGTTTTGTTTCTTGTTTGCCATTGTGATTTAAATGACTCCTATCGAGCATTAATGGATAGAAGATTGGGAGTGGAAACATATAAACAAAAGCTATTGGCAGGTTGGGACAGGAGCTATACCTTGAGCCGCATCTATTGGAGCCAATCCTAGGCCAGATTTCATTGCATGGAGAGGTCCGTGAGTGGGATTCCTTTGAGTGGGCGTCTTAAACTACGGGCTTATGAGTAGATCTCTGCAGGGGTAATCGAGCCAGCAGTACTATCTGTACAATCAGAGGTTTCTGTGGCATTACTAAAAAACTTTTGAAAGTTTCAGTTTCACCAAAAAAAAGTGCCAGCACCAGGTATTTTTGCAAAGTCTATCATGACTGTAGTATCAACCAAGAGATGTGATTCCGGTTAAAGAATTGCCAACAACACCAGAGCACGTTTTATCCAATCCAGAATGCGGTGTGGTAAACCGCCTATGGTAGGTGCTTGTAATTCCGAATCAACCATAGCAGTGTGATTCCAAGTCCAAAGGACAGGTTGTTATGGAGGATCTTTAAAGTAAATTCCTGCATTCTGAAAAAACAACGTCCTTTGCTGGTCTTTCCACATCGTTCATTATATCAGCCGTTTTTGTACAGCTACGGTATTCTATCAAAAATGTTTTGTAATAAACACTGATAAATTTCAAATGACTGTAAGTTAGAATATAATTGCATGACTGTCACAAATGGGAAAAGTGGAAGATCCAGAGAGAAGTTATGAAGTTGTGAAAACATGTCCTTTATGACAGTTGTCCTCCAGGAGAGACGTGGAGAATCTGCAGGGAACATGCAAAGCTCTGGAAGTCCTTTGTCTGATGCAATTAGGAGGTCATTAGTAATTTTCACAAGTGCTGTCTCTATACTATGATGAACTCTAAATCCTGACTGAAAATCCTCAAATAAGCGGTTGCTATGCAGAA
>NC_045756.1:15054100-15054247 GCF_008692095.1 Etheostoma spectabile | reverse complement strand
CTTTAAAGTGCTGTGGTACATAGCCTGTTAATAAAGACAGATTGGTTATATTCAGTAGAGAAGTGTTAACTAATGGTAAAACTTCTTTAATAGCCTAGTCGGGATGGGATCTAAGAGGCAGGTTGATGGTTTAGATAAAGAAATAAT
>NC_045756.1:15054004-15054090 GCF_008692095.1 Etheostoma spectabile | reverse complement strand
TGATGAAGATCAAGTGAAGCAAAGCAGTCTAAACACGTATCTGGTTTTACAGCTGTTAATAAGGTTCCTGAGTTTAGAGATAAGTC
>NC_045756.1:15053881-15053994 GCF_008692095.1 Etheostoma spectabile | reverse complement strand
AAAGGCAGGTCTTGGTGAATTTTGCTTGTAATGGTTATAATTTTATCATTGAAGAATAAAGTCGTTACTACTAAGAGCTCTGGGAATACTTGGCTCAGTAGAGCTGTGACCTT
>NC_045756.1:15053175-15053296 GCF_008692095.1 Etheostoma spectabile | reverse complement strand
AAGGTTTTGCCTAATGGCGTGTAGTTCAGCAGTGTAAACTCAAAAGTTATCAAACAGTGGTCAGATAGAAAGGGATTCTGTGGGAACACTACTAAATGTTCAATTTCAACACCATACACCA
>NC_045756.1:15052509-15053165 GCF_008692095.1 Etheostoma spectabile | reverse complement strand
GAGGGTGTGGTTAAAACGGTGAGTTGGTTCATGTACACTTTGAGAGAAGCCATTAGAATCTAATAGAGAGATAAACGCAGTAATAAGGCTATCATTCTCATCGTCCACATGAATATTAAAATCCCCTACAATAAGAACTTTGTCCGTTTTATTTTAGCACTAAGTTTGACAAAAACTCTGCAAATTCGGATAAGAATTCAGAGTATGGACCAAGTGCTCGGTACACTATAACAAATAGAACTGGTTGCATTGATTTCCAACTTGGATGTGAAAGACTAAGATCAAGACTTTCAAATGAGTTATAATTCAGTTTAGGTTTAGAGCTGATTAGTAGACTAGAATCAAAGATAGCTGCAACTCCACCTCCTCGGCCTGTGCCTCGAGGAATGTGAGTATTAACATGACTGGGGGGGTGGATTCATTTAGACTAACATATTCTCCATCACCCAGCCAGGTTTCAGTAAGACAGAAAAGATCAATATTAGAATCTGATATTAATTCATTTACTAGTACACCTTTAGAAGAGAGGGATCTGATGTTTAAGAGTCCACATTTAATTCTCCTATTTTTTACACTTGTGGTTTTAATTGTTATGAGGTTTTCATGCACAGCTCCTCTGCTGTTTACCTTTGATTTAAATAATTTCAATGGTCGGG
>NC_045756.1:15045669-15052499 GCF_008692095.1 Etheostoma spectabile | reverse complement strand
CGTCACTATGGGGTTTTTACTAGGTAACTCCTGGAATTAAGGAGCAGAGAAGTGTGTTAGACTGGGACTCTGCCTCCTGGTCCCAAATATAGAAGTTTTTCCTCGCCACTGTTGCTTGCTCTGGAGGAAACTACTAGAACTGTTGGGTCCTTGTAAATTCTGGAGTGTGGTCTAGACCTGCTCTATCTGTAAAGTGTCTTGATATAACTCTTGTTATGAATTGATAAATAAATAAAATTGAATTGAATTGAAATATGGATTGTCAAGGATTAGGTCCACTAATAAACTTGTCAAGATTTCTAGAAATGAGACCAATCAGACCAGGTCTTCCCCAGAAAGACTGCCAGTGATCCACAAAGCCCACATCATTATCTGGACACCACCTCGATAGCCAGCGGCGAAATGACGACATGTACACACCGATTCAACATTGATCTTTGTAACCTCCGTTTGGCGTAACCTGGAGTCATTAACGCCAACGTGAATAACAATCTTGCTATATTTACGTTTATCCTTAGCCAGCAGTTTCAGATAAGACTCAATGTCAGCCTGTGTAGCATTAGCGGGCTAACGTAGCTACGTTACGCCCGTTATAGAGAAGAAAGGCTCAGGGACGGGAGGGTCTGGGCTCCTTAACCATGCTAGCTTCAACATTGTTTACTGTCAATACGTTACATTATTTTTCAACCAACAATCAGATGTGGCCTTAGTGAAAGTGAAAGGCGCCATATTTTGTCATTAAAATACATATATACTGTATGTACAATACAGCCTGTCAGTTATGTGTGCTTAAGTATGCCTTCACAAGAAAGACGACAAAGAAGAGAGAGAAAGAGCCAGATAAAAGATCTGCTACTTTGCAGGATTAAAAGCAGGCCAGCTGTGAGAGAAGCATCTGATAATGTCAAGCAACCATCCCACATTATTAATTTGATGTGAAGTTGGCCTACTTTATCAGAAGCATTTTCTTTAAGTTGGAGTAAGCTAATGACACATTAAAACAAACGTTTCATTTAATAATAAATACACTGTAAATTGTGTCTGTGCCGGGTATAGCATTGTGAATTATTTTATGTATATCAAAAGTTCCAGTTGAGTAACATCATTTTACTAGTCATGTTGTAATTGTTCTTTATAATATGTACACATAAATAATGCTCGTGGTGCTAAATCATAACATTATTCATCTCAACCAGAATCAAAGAGTGCAGCCCCAGTCTATAGGTCAACCGGCAGCACTAGTATTCAGGTTTTTATCCATGAAAAGCACATTATACTGTATACGTTTTAGTTAGATTCTTATAATTCTAGTCAAGATGAGGCCTGCCACAAGGTTCCAGACCAGAGAGGGAGGGAGTGGCAATCAGACGGCTGCATAATGAATGTGGGGAGTGTTCTTGTAAAAGGGCCATGTCAGTAAAAAGGGTGAAAGATAGGTGCTGCGGCCAATAGTATTCTTAATTTAAAGGTACATTGCACTGTAAAACTTATTTAGAAATATGTTTTTCCGGGCTGCCTTTTTTCCAGATTAGTGCAATGGCCCCTCCAAATGTGCACGTCCCTGAGTCTGCCTACAGATGGGAGATTGACCATCCAATACTATATTCAGGCGCCTTACTGCCCAAAACTGTTGATCGCGCTCGCTTCACACCCGCCCCTTTGTTTCTCCTCTCTGCCTCTGTCTGACTGAGGTCAGTGTTCATTTGCGGTATTTGCGGAGGTATGCACTCAACAGCTGTGGGGGTATCTGCATGTATCTCTAAGTATAGCCTTGTACCTGTCTACATATAAATAGTGACCCCAAAGAGATCAGCTCTACAAACAGTCTTCTATGTATTTTTACAGTGAAATATGAGAGCAGAGGATAGTAATGACCGTGTGAATTGCATTCATATCTCTGCAGCGGCGGTGCGCCTCCCTACCATTGTAAAATGCCACGGCAGCTTTCAATTCAAGTTTTCAGTTCAATAACTGTGATGACATTCATAGACGAGGTAAAATAAGGAGGGATTGATGCTGCGGAAAATTAAGGACAAGCAAGTATAGATAGCATACCTGCATGTTTTATGTGCTTAAACTAGTGATCACTGACCGGCGAATCTTTAATATACACCTTTGCCTAAATAGCAATCTTTCCTAGGCTACATCTAATTCTGTGGTGTTGGCACTTATAGTATATAGAGTATACTTTCATATATGATGCTTGCAATGCGCCATATGAGCATCAATTGAGGCGCATTAATTGAGGAACATCAATTGAAGCGCATCAAATGAGATATCGCTTTCAGTGTGTTTGGGCCTTAATATTACCTCTAATGTATATTGATGGATGCGCAAAATATTACATTTTTAATATTCTGCAGCGCAATCCAATACTAGGTACAACCTCAAAGATGTACAGTTAAAAAAAACTTTATGAAGGATTGATGTCAGGAATGTTGTGTGGGATTGCATTAGATTGTACAAATGTGTCTACATAACTGGTAACTCACTGTATATCAAATGCACATGTGCAGAAATTCTATGTAGATCATGGAACGTTTTCTTTCTTTCTTTCTACAGTTCCTTTCGAACCCTGCAGCAACGTTTGGGACGGCCATAGCAGCATTCTATCTTCCTGTCATTATTATGACAGTCCTGTACATCCACATTTCCCTTGCCTCCAGGAGCAGGGTGTCCAAACACAAACCAGAGAAGAAGGAGAAGAAGGGAATTAAGTAAGAGCATCAAATGAATGACCTTACCCAAATAACGTCATGAAAGAAAAAAGACAAGTTAAAAAATTGAACCTTTTCTGAATTTGAAGTTATAAGTAGAACCATAAATCTACATGACCCTCACTACGTCCATCTACCTACCCTCAGGACTTTATTTCAACCAAGGTCTGGCTCTTTGAGAGCCATGCAGCATGCTGTGAGTGACAAGAGATGGCAGTCATCATTTCAAAAATCCATAGTTTTAATCATGATCATCTTTTTCAACCTCACTAAGACCATCATCAAGCTCTTGGATGACTAGTCACAGTTGCAGATCCCCTCTGGTGATTTTATGTTGTACACAGTGGTTTTGTCTAGGAAAATATACAGCGCGGAAACCATGTACCATCCTTAGTGACACAAGGCACATGCAACAAATTGACAGTTTGATCATTGTGGAGACACAAACATACTGGTACTCACAGTCTTGGATGAGTTGGGTAAGGCAAATATGGTGAGCCAGGCCTCCTGATGTCACTCACATGCCTTTGTTGCTATGGATATTGAGGATATCTATATTGAGGATATTCTGGCATCATTCTACGTGGAGATTATGGTGACTGAGTGACACTGACATAGATCTGGTTTAGCTCCCGTTTTCCATGTAATCTCTCTGTTAACAGTTTATCTTCGTTGAAATTAAAAGGAAATTATGTCTTAAATGATGAAATCTATATAGAAGACGATTGTAAAAGGTTTTATAGTCTCCACTAACAACAACTACGCTGAGCTTGAATTTGGTTAGTTACAAATGATTCCAATAGGGCTGTAGCTATGAATTATTTTAGTAGTCGAGTATTCTTAAAATTAACAACTAACCCAATCAGCTAACCAGCTCTGTGTTCCGGCAGTGTGTGTGAGCTCCCTCATTTACTAAGTCCAACCGGGTGATGCAAAACCAGGGGACCCTTGCCGGAGTTGGGCTCTCATTTCAACTGGCAATCATATTAATTTTACATTAAATGACAAAGTTACCATGTGCCCGGACCGCTCTGTGGACTAGGTGGTAACGTTAGACTGGATACTTTGATGCTGAAGCATAGATGCAGGGCTTTTGTGGTAAGCTAGTTCGGTTTTGCACACTTTTAATTCAGTTTCGGCTTGAAATGAACCCAAACTTTAGACACTTTCTGTTGTTTTTCTTATCTATGTCTTCCTCCCCCCTGCCATGCGTTTTCCATGTTACCTGTGCACACAACACCGTAAGCAAGTTGTGTGACAGTAATAATCATCCGTGCGAAAACACAGTGGACTGTTAAATGGATTACATAGTTAAATGGATTATACAACGCTTCGACGCCGAGAAATTTGCATCGGTAATTTTTTGTAATCAAATTACTCAAGGAATCGTTTCAGGTTTAGAAGATAAAACATTTTTGCTTAATGCTTAGAAAAAAACACACTGACAACTGGCAGCAGTCTAGTAAAACCACAGTTTTCTACTGTTGGCCACTGGAACATTTGTAGGTTAAGTACTTTGCTCAAAGGCACCAAGGCAGTTGCCACTAAGAAATAATTCACTCTTTTACTCCAAAATTTAAACCAAGAACCTTCTGATTAAAAGTAATTTCTAATCCAAATGTCACTGCTTGCCCTGCAACCTAATTTCTCAATTATTTAAAAAATTTCTTTGACAAAATTAAATTATTGGGTATGAAATAACCTGCATTTTTTATGCATTCAAAATAGATTTTTACTGCAGAAAAAAGTTGAAAATGTACAACAATTTTTTTTAAACCACCTAACTACCACACCTTTTACTTCTCTGCTGTCCATCTAAATGCCCTGTATATTCCAGTTTAACAAACATGTGGCTAAATGTGTGTATACAGTGTGTTTTTTGTCAATGTGTAGAGTTGATTTGATTCAGATTCAATCATTATTCTCCTTGTAGATGGTTGTAATAAATACGTGACATGAATTTCTTTTCCACATTTTGTGAATCTCCTGCAGTTTGAATCGATTGTTATCAAAATAATTATATCTGCTATTACTGTAGCTTAAACTTCCAGAAAAGAAGATTTCTGTGTTCAACCAAAAGAATTAACAAGTGGGCCAATAAATCACAAATTGGCACCAGATGCATGTCAACAAGGTTATTAACACTGATTAATCATGTACCCAGTTTGTTGAAAATGAATTACAGTAATATCTTCCCAATTAATGATGAATGTCTATTAGTGTATTTTTTCAAATGAGCACATTTGATTATGCAGAGATGTTCTAATGATATAACACTTTTCCAGAACTCCCAGCTTGATGAAGAGTCACCTGTTAAAGCAGAACAATAACAATGAGACCAGTCCTCAGACCAGTCCTCGCTCTACGCCCAAAGTCAGTCTGGACTCAACTACCACTGCGCTGGAGGCTGTGAAAAACGGCAGAGTGGAGGAACCAAAACCTGTTCAGCCAAAACCGCTAGCACAACCCAGTCCAGGACTCACACAGGTACTGACTCGTACACAATTAACGTCTCAGCTTTTGTACGACTTGCAGACGTCGATAGCTTCAATGTCAACTGAAGGGGCAATTTACTGTGTGGTTGCTGTATCTAATCTGAAGCTTCATATCTATCTATCTATCTATCTATCTATCTATCTATCTATCTATCTATCTATCTATCTATCTAGGAAAAGGAGAGCTCCAACGATTCGTCCACAGCTTTTATTCCACACACAGAACCAAAGGACAACACCAACAATGAGGTGATATCTGAGGTTGGTGTTCAAAAGCTTTTTTTTCTCTATTTCAGGCATTATTTTCAACACTTAACTTAAGTATAACTTAACACTTAAGTATATTGTCTTTGGGATTTAAACTAAGGTGACCAGACATCCCCGGTTTCCGGGGACAGTCCCCGATTTTGGCTACCTGTCCCCGGCTGGATCTGTCCCCGGAAATGTCCCCGGTATCTTGAAATATTAGGACTTTTTATCTTGAAATATTAGGACTTTTTATCTTGAAGTATAAGGATGGATTTCTTATCTGGAAATATTAGGACTTTCTATCTTGAGGTGTAGTGGAGTGGAGTAGGAAGTAGCAGCAGGGGTGGGTCTAGGATCATACCTTGGGGGGGGGGGGGGGGGGGGGGGGGGGGGGGGGGGGGGGGCTCCCCTAATAAGAACAGCTCTAGGTCTAGTGTCCCCGTTTTAAGTTTTACAAAAATAAAAACATTACTTGTTTTGGAGGTAAATACGCTTCTGAGCTGAAAATGTCCCCGGATTTTGTCTGAGAAATCTGGTCACCTTAATTTAAACAATTTATAATATCATCAAATCATATCTTAATGTCCTTGTGAATGTGTTGTTTGAGCAGTGCTGTAGTACCTGAGTCCGGTCTTTATTTTCTACAGTAACGTCCAAAAAAAACCATTGTTAAAGCTCGCTTGTTCCAAAAACATCCTTCTAGAATGGGCTTGACATTGATCGCCTGTTATGCGTGGCTGGGTCATATGCCTCTGCCCATCATGCACACACAGAGGCATTAATAATTGTAATTTTAGCCACAGACACAATGTTGGCGAGTACTTAGTACTATGGATTCTTCAGGACAAGTAATACCTTTTAAGCCATTTATTTTAGTGACACATGCAGAATTTGTTACATTCTACACCACTGGCCCAGAAAGTTATTGCTAGACTCAACATCTAAAATGTGAAGTTGCACTTCAGCTTCATGTGACTGAAATTGCTTCACTTAAAGTAAATAATATGGCCTAATTTGAGCCTACAGTGTTGTTCTTCTGCACTTGCTTTTTGATCATTACAATAATGATGCAACATCTTAAAATTGAAGATATATCATCTCTCGAATCACATAACTTATGAACAGGTAAGTAAGTGGTGCTGAACAAGATTCGTTTTGGTAACACTTTACAATAAGGTACACAAAAGAGGGTAGTTTCTGTTTTTGAAAGAGTAACAAATGATTAGTTACCCTTTTTCAAAAGGATAATGAATGATCAGTTAGCGGTCCCCGGGAACAGGGACACAATCCACGGTCTCCAGGGTGAGAGTAATCGGCTTTTCAATACTACTCGCTACCGTAATTGTTCTGTGATCACAAAATAGGCTTC
>NC_045756.1:15039513-15045659 GCF_008692095.1 Etheostoma spectabile | reverse complement strand
ACATTACTTCAAAATTCGTAATCAGCACGCGAAAATAACGACATTAACGTGACTTTGACACAAATCAATAGATGAAATAACATGACTATTTCACGAACTGCCATGATACTGAACTGGGAGTACACATACAGTACTTGGTGACTTGGAGATGATAACGTTCTCACCCCCAACAAACTGCTCTGGAGTTCGATTAAAAGCGTACCAAGACCACACCATTGAGGAGGTCTTGGTAAGCTTGTTTGGTCCGCTTTGGTGTGCATCCAAAGGGGAAAATGAACACTAGTGCAACACAACCAAACTAAACAAGGCAGATGTGAAGGCGTCCTTAGTGCATTAAAAACTCCAACACTGTTTCAGAAAATGGATTTAAGCAACTGATAAGAATCAAGGTTTTAGTACTCTTTACTCTAATTCTGGATTAGCATTCTTGCACTTTGGCACATAATGACTTAAAACACTTCCATCCATCCTTTAACAGGTCATACTAGACAGTGTCTCACAAATCTGTCTTGGTTTTGTTACAGGCTGCAACAAATCCCAACCCAGAGGCCACTTCAACAGCCAATCCCGCAGTATCCAAGATCAACTCCTCGAGGTGGTCCAAGATAAAGATTGTAACGAAGCAGGCCGGGGACGAATGCATCACCGCTATAGAGATTGTCCCCCCTGTAGAGGGAGCCGAGAGGCATTCAATCCCAATCAGCCGTCCCAGGACTGTGGCAAGAAAGTTTGCAAGCATTGCTAGAAGCCAAGTGAAAAGGAAAAGACAGATGGCTGCCAGAGAGAAGAAAGTATGTCAATTTAAAACCGCATTAATATTATCTATTATATAATACAATCTAACAGACATGAGACATAAATGAGTAAACAATACACATTTGGTTGACATGTAGGGGTACTTTACATCAACAGCTCTTTGTTCAAATGGTAGTGGGAGAACACAAAGGCATATTATGAGGAGTGTGTTTACCCTTAGATTGTTGTAATGATGAAATATATATAGTTTGCCTTGCAATGGGTTTAATTATTCAGCTTCAACCCTTTTCAGTGTTCCTAATTGTGTGAAAAGCACAGTCTGAAGAGTAGGTGATATAAGAAAACTGTATCATGATGCAGGTTACATCCTCGCTGATCATCCTTATACAAAAAGAGCAGTATAATTTATCATAACAACAAGGAAAGCTAAATGTATATGTTTTGCATGGCAGCATACAGTATGTTGATAGTTTACAGGTGGGACTACCCAGTTTACCTGCGTATCAGTGGTACGGAGCAGCTGTTGACGAGTTGTTGTTGAGCTGCAGTCACTTCACTTCATTAGTGTTAAAATGACAGATGGCGTTTGGAAATGTTCCTCTGAGCTTTTGAAATGACAAAGCGTGCATCTTAAACAACTTTTTTTTCCTGATTTTGGTCCAGCAGTCTTCAAAATCACCACAGAACATACTTGAATTTGAAAATACCAGGGGGTTTGCTGAGCAAAAGTCAAAGAAGTGGCTCTTATCTAGGTAGAAGATTTCGGTAGAGAACATTGTGGTCCCACGCACTGGATTACTGCTAAACATATTTAAAAATTGCCTATATAGCGGAATGACTGCTAGCGTTTAGGAGAAACAACCATGCGGCCCTCTTGCTGAGGTCAATGTATCTATCAAACTACCGCACATGCCCCCAGTGACCTGTGAGGTCACGAAACGGTCAAGCCAATCACAGGCCACCCCAGAGTCTGGATCACGTTCCAGGACAACACTGTTAATGTCACTGACAACATCATTGGATTCACCGAGTCTGTGTTCGATTCAATTTGTGAAACAACAGAAGCAATGGAACCCAAAACTAAAGATAAATCATTCCACAACAGGAACCCATGGATTACTAAAACCATCCGAGATGCCATAAATATGCAGCCTACAATTTAATTATGTTGTCTGAAAACAGACAATTATAAAGGAGCAGCCTACAATGTGGAAAGAGCAGTAAAATAGGGGCAAAAGGGACTATGGGAAGAAAGTGGAACTTAAATACCAGAAAGGCAACTCCAAAAGCATGTGACAAGATATAAGAAATATGACATGTTACAAGCCCACCCCCTTGGAGTTGTCTATAGCAAGTGCACTAAACATATCTTATCAGATTCAGGAATCCTTTATTGATAATAATAAATAATAATAATACATTTTATTTAACAGCGCCTTTCTAACACTCAAGGACGCTTTACAGAGAATAAGAGACAGATACAGGGAACAAAAAGTGTAGTAGTAATAACAAAACAAACAAAACAAACAAACAAAACAACAACAGTGTATTTACAGATAAGCGAGCGGAACAGATGGGTTTTTAGTCTATTTTTGAACAGAGGGAGAGAGTTGATGTTGCGGAGGTTGGGTGGGAGTGTTCCAGAGCTGGGGGACAGAGCGGCTGAAGGCTCTGCTCCCCACGGTGATGAGTCGAGCATGGGGGACAGTGGGAGGAGGAGGAAGATCTGAGGGAGGCGGAGGAGACGGCAATGTGTAGGAGTTCTGATAGTATGGAGGGGCAAGGTTATGGATGGCTTTGAAAGTATGGAGAAGGATTTTAAATTGTATTCTGAATTGACCGGGAGCCAATGGAGCTGCTGAAGAACCGGGTTATATGATGAAATGAGGGGGTTCTGGTGATGACACGAGCGCTGAGTTCTGAAGAAGTTGAAGTTTTATGGAGGATTTTTGAGGAAGGCCAAAAAGGAGAGTTACAGTACAAGGCGGAGGTGACGAGGCTGTGGATAAGGATGGAGGCAGTGTGAGGGGTAAGGGACGGACGGAGGCGGTTTATGTTGCGTAGGTGGAAGTATGCAGACCGGCAGATATTATTTATGTGTGACTGAAAGGAGAGGGGAATCGAGGATGACGCCCAGACTCTTGACCTGAGGGGAAGGGGAGACCAAGGAGTTGTCGATTGGTAGAGAGAAACTATTGATTTTGATCACCAAAAGGAAATTCTTTGTTACAGTTGCAAGAAATGTATAAAAGTCAGAGTAGAAATATAAATAGAAGAAATATAAGGACTGTGGATGTATACGGTATTTACATAGTTAAAGGAATTTTATGATACGTTATTTACACAATTAAGGAATTGTAATGGTGAAGAGTAAGAATGAATAAATAGCAGCAGAGTATTGCACATTATGCACGTTATGAGGACCATTGGAAAGCAAAAAAAGCTAAAGAAGATGAGGGCAGATGACTCCAGGTTGGTTAATTGATTGGTGGGTCAATATGCTCTTCTGCAGCCAACTTCTCATTGGTCAGGTAATCGCTTATGTTATTTTCATAAGGTCGCCTGTCCATGAAAGCATTTTTTTCCCAGCTGAAAATGCCAAGCTCTTCTGAAAACATCCAGGCTAGAGCGCCTTGGAGGATTAGCACTTTTTAAGCTGCGACTCCTTTGTTGAGTCTGGTTGCTATGATACGGAATACCAGGGTAAATACAAATGTCGGTGGCTATCCATGATCGGCACCATATGGGTGGCAAGGTACTTGCTCTGGATCAAGGGAAAGCTGAAACACATAGGTAGAGAGGACTGATATATATGGTCCAGCAGTAATAATTTCTCCTCGTTTGTTGTTGTTCAGCACTTGAACATCTAGGATGTGACGGGCAATGAGAAAAGCTCCGATTTTTTACCCCCAAATTGAACATTCTTCAGCTCTCACAATGCTACCAAGTAGAGTGCACTCTGGACGAAAACGTGCAGGTGTTGTTTCCCCATGGACCAATCGATTCGTTCTGTTTATCCCCTCTAATACTGAGCAATTTCAACTCATGCATCACTTAGAGTGTCCCGGCGGGGAACACCACAGTCTGGTACGGAAACCACCACCACCAACAAGGCTATGCAAAGAGTGGTGTGATCAACTAAACACACAACACTACCCTGCTGAAAGAATATTTACACAAGGCTGGTAAGAAGAAGACTAGGATTATCATTAGGGTTCAAACCCACTTGTTAAAGGTGGAAAGAAGGTCCCAGATACACCGTGCTACAAAACAACAGAAACAATGTTATGTCGTAGATGAACTATCACAAACTTGTTTAAGTAGAAGAGTAGAGAAGATCATCAGTGTTCTTATTTTTTTGCTCAGTTAACTCTTCCTCTTGCTATTCTTCCCATTCTCTATAGGTGACCAAGACTATCTTTGCCATCCTGCTGGCTTTCATCATCACATGGACACCGTATAACGTCATGGTGTTGATCTCAACCTTCTGCCAGTCTTGTGTCCCTGACACTGTGTGGGCTATTGGCTACTGGCTGTGTTATGTCAACTCTACTATCAACCCAGCTTGTTACGCACTGTGCAACGCCACATTCAAAAAGACGTTCAAGAACCTGCTGCTGTGCCAGTATAAAAATATTGGTACAAGATGAGATGGATGGGGAAGACTTAGGGTGTGATGGATGGGGAAGGGGTAAACAAAACAAGAGCAAGTGACAGAAGAAGAGAGAAAGGAAATATTGTTTAAAAGGTGAGTAGAAGAGCACTAAAGGAAGAGAGGAAATGTTGAAAGGTGAGTGGAAGAGGGCTAAAGGAAAATGGATGACACAACTTAGTTGAAGGGTTGCTTCTAAAGAGGATGAGCAACTGTGGTTTATTCAGCAAATGAATGCCAGTCATCCGCATTGGTACATATACATTTAGATGGATATGTGAGTGTAAACCAGTGATTCTTTAACCCGCCCAGTTTAACGCTACACTACAGGAGTTCAGGAATAGTTTCACCAATTAAACAATCATGTGTCACTGCCTATTTAATTATAGCAGCAACAAGTCATTTTCACAGCTACATTCTGTCACAATCACAGCGAAGGCAGCAACCAGTCAAAATACTAGCTATGTAGACAAATATAATAACTAGTGAAGACTAATTTTCTTAAAATTAGCTGTAATGATATAGACTTGCAGCTGAGCCACAGCTGAAAGTGTGCAAACTCAATTGGAACTAAAACATAACAGCATGCCATATCATAATGTATTCATGCTGTATGCATGTTAGAACTCTTCCTCTGTGGATCAGAGGGAATGCATAAGGTATTGCAAGGTAGCTCAAAATCTATTGCAAGGGAATTCAAAAGTAGGGCAGAAAAAACAAAAATTCTTCCTGTGTGCGTTTGGTGGTTATTTTCATTTAAGGTTAGGGCAGCTTCTTGGATAGAAATGTTATCGTGGTGATCGCTTATGAATTTGATCTGATTTCATTATCGTTTATAAATATTTAAAACTCTGATACAAATTATGCAATTGGTTCTGATACCATAGATCATAGATGCCATAAGACGGGGGAAAAATGAGATTAAAATATGAATAAATAAGATCTACATATAGAGGAGAGGAGGGATGACTGGGAGACTTTGACTGCAACTGAGGACAGAGCAAAGTGGAGGGGGGTATGTTGTGGGGGAGGATAGAGGAGACGGTAGCAGCAGTAGGATGGAAAATAAGTAGCATACCACACTGTGGCAGCCATGTTGGGAAGGTCTTTAACTTATGAGCAACAAAAGCAGCTAATTACGCTTCTAAAGAAACTTTAATTCTATACAACTTGACCACCTCATTAGCTGTAGTGCTATTAGAGACATAGTATTGATTCTTTTTCCAATTACCCAGGTTTGTGTTTTGATCATTCCAGTTCATATGCCATCAAATAACATCAAGATCTTGCTCTCAATAAATTTGATTTGCTTGCTTAATTGTATGTCATAGAACCGTAGAAGTTACAAATAATTGAAGAGCTTACTCTGTGTCTCCAAATAGGCTTCATATTAGTCGCCTGCAGTTTGTTAGCCAATAGTTGTCTTTAAACGTGTTATTTAGCATATTCAACAACGAGCAGTCCTTAGAAGTTGCAATGTTTTGAACCGCTGAGAAAAGTGGAACTAAATTTTTCCTAAAAAGAAGTCTGTTCTGTAATATAATGAAGATTATCATCTGGAGATGTAGGTACTTCAAGATGTTTAATGCACTTTACAAATGCACTGTAATGCTAACATCCAGGGCTGTAGTACTCGAGTCCGGTCTTGGACTCAAGTCCAGACTCAAGACCATTTTTCTATGGTCTTGGACTTGTCTCGTACTAGCTAATATTTGGACTCGGACTTGTCTTGGTCTCG
>NC_045756.1:15039364-15039503 GCF_008692095.1 Etheostoma spectabile | reverse complement strand
TTGCCAAATATGGCTTTTGGTCTCGACCAAGTCCAGCTGACAAATGAAACCCAAAATGATTGTCTTGATAGTATCATGCATAAGACCTTTTTTCCTGTCCTGGACTCGGTCTTGACTCGGACTCAAACCATTTTGGACT
>NC_045756.1:15038119-15039354 GCF_008692095.1 Etheostoma spectabile | reverse complement strand
TTGGACTCAAACCTCTTTGGACTTGGTCTTGACTTGGACCCTACAAAGGTGGTCTTGACTACAGCCCTGCTAACATTTAAGCTCAATTTTCCACACTGGTCCAGGAGTCCATAGTGGGCAGGTGGTGTGAGATAAGGGTTGAATGCTTGGAGCTTAAATATAATATATGGTTTATCTAACTGTTAAAATATTGAGAGTAAATTTTAAATGTATAATGATCAGGAAGTTTTTGTCGTACGATTTATTTGTATTGAGTCACGAGACCTACATTTTACACTGTTGCCCTTAGGCCTCGAACACTATTCCTTGAGGCTTCAGCCCATTAGAGAGGACCTGCATAGATTTTATATATTTCTTTGTCCAAGGGAAATGTTTTCCCACATGGTAGCATTAAATCAAAAGGCAAGAGTTCTACCTAATTAGGGCTTTTCCTCCCATGACTATGTCTTTATTTGTCAAAATTCATGGAGAGAAGTTTCATTCTAATATTATAGTAGTATGTACAAAATTGAGGCCAGAAGAATTAGTCACATGCACATGAGGCATCTAAAATCCACTGAACACTATGGACGTCACTTCATTTTGTTGCCAGTTAGACTTTGATATTTGATTTACCAAGTTTCATGATAGTCTGCCCAGGTCTACCAACTAACTGCACAATAGAGATAAAAACAGAAGCACACAAGTAACCAAGCAACCCTGTTATTGGGACTTAAAAATTGGAACAGTAGATTTTCTGTAATTCTGCTGACGAACCAAACCTAAAACATAACCTAATAGCCTTGGTGAAGGTAATAATGTTACCACAGTTACCTCAACTAATTCATGCCTGAACATTACGTAATAGCAGCGGTGGTTATGTCAAGTGACTAAAACGCCTGTTTGGAAATTAAAATCTCTGCTGCACTGTTAATGTTGTTAACAATAATAATGAAATATGTTCACCAATGACCCTTTTCCCATTAAGAGCAAAGATGCCATCGCTGTGACAATAACAATATTAGTGATGTCCAAATGACGCTTCATGAAGCTTTGCAAACAGCTGTCTGTATTTTTTCACAGGCCACCTGATGGTCCAATTCATTGACCCTTGTGTTGTCTTCCCCTCACAATTGAAAATTAACACTTTTTTTTAAACGCTTTTTATCAAAGTTTTTTTTAACTTTTTCTTATGTATTTGTCCCTTTTTTTCAACACTTTTTTTTTGATGTTTTCAACACTACGTAACACTATTT
>NC_045756.1:15037956-15038109 GCF_008692095.1 Etheostoma spectabile | reverse complement strand
TTAACCTTTATTTAACCAGGAAGTCCCTTGAGACTGAAATCTCTTTTTTGAGGGAGACCTGGCCAAGACGACACACCAGATTACAATACAAACACAAATACAGCATGAACAAAATCATACATAAAGGAAAGGACAGGTCACATGTGGCAGTTA
>NC_045756.1:15037717-15037943 GCF_008692095.1 Etheostoma spectabile | reverse complement strand
CATGGCATTTTAACATGGCCTTAAAATCATTTAATGGGACTAGATCATTTAGATGGAGTTATTCCAAGACCATGGAGCAAAGTAAGAAGGCTTTCTTCCCCAGCGCAGTAAAAACCCTTGGAACCTGGTAAGAGCGCCACCTGGTGGAACAGAGATGAAGATGCCTGGAGTTCAGCTTGAGGAGATTGCATGAATATGCCAGCAGTTTACCCAACATGGCCTTGTA
>NC_045756.1:15037621-15037707 GCF_008692095.1 Etheostoma spectabile | reverse complement strand
ATACAAATGAAGTTGTCTACGTAGAATTAGGGACGGCCAGCCTACCAGTTCATACAGCGAACAATGATGAGTACGGGAATAAGAGT
>NC_045756.1:15037100-15037611 GCF_008692095.1 Etheostoma spectabile | reverse complement strand
GCGCAGAGCACTATGGGACACAGAATCTAACAGGTGGAGAGTACTAGAAGCACTATGCATGTAGACAACATCACCATAGTCCAAAACACTTAAAAAAGTAGCCTGCGCAAGTTTTTTTCTGGCTGACATGTTAAAACAAGTTTTATTTCTAAAATAAAACCCCAGCCTTAGTTTCAGCTTTTTTTACAAGCTTTTCAACATGAACTTTGAAAGAAAGTTTGTTGTCCAGCCAAAAACCTAAATACTTCTATGATGAAACATTTTCAATTAAGTCTCCACTTAATGTGTTAATAGTTATATTATCTGGGGATTGGGAACGAGCCCTTGAAAACGTCATAAATTTGGTTTTCTTAGTATTTAGCATTAACTTAAGGCCATGTAGAGAAACTTGAAGCTGTTGAAAGGCTTATTAACTTTAGTTTTACAGTTACTTACGGAGTTTATGGTCAATAAACCTCATTTATAGGAAATGATACCCAATGTTTGAGTTAGAAAAGCAGAAATTAGGAAT
>NC_045756.1:15036953-15037090 GCF_008692095.1 Etheostoma spectabile | reverse complement strand
AAAATTAAAGGAATGTGTGTTGATGGATAATCACAGACAGGAATATGTCAACTTTTACTCAATACTATTTCAAAACTACTTAAATGCTATAAAATTGAATAAGACGCCCCAAAATTAATGAAAGTAGAGATTTGTAC
>NC_045756.1:15026103-15036934 GCF_008692095.1 Etheostoma spectabile | reverse complement strand
ATCAATCATGTTATTTTGGGTAATTAAAAAGAACATTGATATAGGAAAACGGGTCAATATGCCCCGTGGGCAACATGAGGGTTAAAGGAAAAGGCTCAAGGAATGGCATTTCAGTGTGCTTTTAACCATTTGTTGAACAGAGAATGGCATCAGGTGGGCTCAGAATATGAAGAAAATGGTTCATGAAGCTTCATTTGACCATCACTAAGTAATATGGTTTGATATTAACCCAAACACCGGAATAGGGAATTTTACCACTTGGTCAGAGAGCCCGTAATGAGAGTGTGGATACTCCAGTCCACTTGGTGGCAGGGAATGCATCTTAAAGCCATTTTTTTTTTCCATGTAGGATTAAAACTTTGCCTTGTTTTAGTTTTCTATCAGACTGCAAGACATCGTCTCATTCATCGTCATCACCCCAACGAACATTTGCTGTCCCATCTTCCCACTGTTAGTTAAATGTGATCTACTGTTTGCTAAATGTGATCTACTGTTTGTTAAATGGGATCTCCTTTATGGCGCCGCTCAGCACTAAATTGCGTTTAGCTGAAGATACTCTTGCATTGCCTTCCTCCACAGTGCGTCAGAAGAGGGTCTGGCTAGTCCACACAGCAATCCGGGATGGAAGAGATGTATTGTTGGCATTTCTTTAAACCAATCACTATTGTCTTGGGCGGCGCTATGCCCCAGAAGAAGCATAGATGCCTCTACAAAATAGCCTCGGGAAGGAACTTGTTTTGGTGGAACATTCAATCACTCGTAAATTGTTTTAGTTGGCAACAGAAAACTCAGATATGACATAGCTGTCTCGATTTACTCTGCAGAAGGTGACGGACATCCGGCAAATGAGGGCGGTCCGGTAGAATTTACAGCGCCACGTGAACAATCCCGGGAATGAAACGTTGTTTGTGTAGACTAAGCTGAAGATAACGTTAGCAGTAGGCACTAAGTCTGTCCCCGATTAAGAATTGACATAGTCGAATTAGAAGTCTTGCCTATCGTTGACTAATTGTCTAATCTAAATTAGGTAAAATGTAGGTAGAATGTTGGAGTACAATGAGTTAAAATAGTAACATAGTCAATGTTTTTTTTTTAAATATAATAAATCCATAGCTGCTAGCTGCTAGCAGTTGCCTAGCCTGCCTAATGGTAAAGTCTTTTCTTCCTGTGAGTGTATTTTACCGGTGTTTCTGAGCGTTAATAGCCACAACTTGGGTGTGTTATGTAAGTATGACATAGGAGGTGTCTTGATAAGAATCCCAGGTAGAGTAAAGTTGATTTGATGAGAATGCTGTAAGCAGCAATACCAGAGGTAAAGCAGTCGGCCAGTTACAGGTATGCTTTGAATGGGAAGAACGAGGTAAATACAATACAAAAATGCAGAAACTAAAAGAGGACAAAGCTGCAGCTTGATTGTGGATTAGTTATAGTCTAGTACCCATCATTGTTTGTTTGGAAGTTAAAGTTAAAGTGCATAGTTTCTGCCGCCCCCATGAGGAATTCTATTGTAGGTGTGTCCACATGATACAAGCCTTCCGTGACCGTGCACCGCATCATGCTGCCAGTGTTGGGGTTCTCTCTATTTAGGTCTGTTTAGTTCCTTGGAATGGGTATAGTTCATCTGGTATGCATAAAGAGATTGAACTTGGGTCCAACTGTTTTATAATGTTAGAGTTACACTATCAAAAGTTTGGAGTCACTTACAAGTTTCACTCCATTATAGACAGACTACCAGCTGATCTGAGTGGGGGGCTGATCTTTAATGCAATATCTACATTGCTCATTATCAGCAACCATTCATCCAATTTTCCAAAGGCACAATCTGTTCACTAATCTGATATCATTTTAAAAAACTAACTAGAAAAACATTGGGGAACCCTTTTGCAATTATGTAAGAACATAATGTAATCTGGAACCTGCTGGCCTGGTTAAAAAAACAATGCAACTGATCTAAGATTCTAAGACTTGTTTTTTGAAAATGTACTTGCTGTCACCAAATCCATCTGAACAGACAATGTTTTAGGATTAATTAAGGATAGACTTTACTGTACTGATTTCTTTCCACACACCACACCTGTTTACAATGTAATTTTATGAAGGACAGAGTAATTACAACATGCATGTTTTGAATGCAGTGCAGTGTGTAGAGGGAGGGAATGAAACAAAGAAAAGAGGTAAGAGGATGGGAAAGAGAAAATGGAGTACAAGTAGAGGGAGAGATGCTAAGGAGAAAACATGTGGATGGGAGGAAATTACAGAGGGAGAGAGGAGAAAGAATGTGGAACAGGGAATTAATGAAATAGAATTATGAGCCTGCTGACGAAAATTAGGGCACAATGGGAGGAGAATAGAGGAAGTACAAGCGTTCTTCATTAAAGGCTTCCATCCCTAATGCTTATGCTGGAGATATAATCAGAGAGACATTTAGACAGACATGCTAAAAACACACAATTGCATGACAAAATAAGGATATGACGATACAATCCGGTCTCATTAATATAACAAAGTCTGCTTGTTTGGTCCCTTCTATGTGGAGTTTGCATGTTTTTGTCATGTTAGCAGGGTTTTCTCCAGGTTCAACCCATAGTCCAAAGCCATGCAGGTTAGGTTAATGGTCGATTTTAAGCTGCCTGTAGGTATGAATAGAAAAATAGATGGATGGAATATTAACTGTTGGCTTAGTCTGTCCCGATATTTCAGACATGAATGTTATCCCTTGTGAGGAAGTGACAGCTGCTAGTTATTCAACCATTTGTATAAGGAATAATATAAGGGAATGCCGGGTCAGAATTTTGTGCAGGGTTTAAGTCAGACATCATTCGTGCCTTACAAGGATTTGTACAAGGCCCATCGAATACAGCAATCACATCTGAGAAGTGAAATGTCTACCAGTCAGCTGAAGTGCTAAAATAGCCTCCATGGCTCAGCAAGACTTGGGCCGGGTTTATGTCTGCTTAAATTGTGACTGTGTCAGCTTAGCATGGCTCAGCAGCCTGTCAAGACTATAGTCTAGCACCTACTGCCCACATTGAAGAAAAAAATGGATACAAGTAAATTATGACACCCTGTTCTTCCACCCTTGAACTAAGACGGAGGGACTAAAACATAGGACAGGCTTGAACCTCACACAGTCCTCATTGAGTCTATGAGTGTGCTACTAAAGTACTACTTATACTCTACTAGAAGTAGTAGACTTGTACATACTACTAGGCCAGAGGTGGGTAGAGTAGCCCCAAACTGTACTTAAGTAAAAGTACTGATTTAGTATTTAACATAACTATTTGAGTTAGAGTACAAAATTACTTAGAAAATATTTGTTTTTATGACTGGATCAAGTTATCCTCTCCTGATTAGATAACCCATCACATTTAGAACAGACACTATTTCTAGTCTGTATCTCTGTGTGTAATCACATTTTACATCAATATTATTCTCTATTAAGTGCACCAATAAGAAAACATGTTGTTTAATAATTGTAATTAAAAATAATTTGATTTGGCAATTAAATGAAATCAGCAAGTCATGTGCATATAAGACAAAAACTCTTATATATAAAGTGTCAAAAAGTAAATATAAAGAGTGTCAACATGTTACACTGTCTTAGACTTTGATAATTCTAAATTCTCCATCACAGACCTCACCCCCAACATCCAGGACATTAAGACGATAAGATATCTTTCTGAAAATGTCTCATGTCCAATGCATCATTTACGCTAATTAGGAGATAATGCTGTGATGTTTCATCATGTATTGCCTATTACATAAATTTGTGTTAACGCCTTTCCTTTGATCTGAGGACGACCAGCCGTGGTTGAAACACATCAGTCGTGTCCACATGAAATAAAAAGCAGTGTGCAACTTTTACTTTTGTGTCCCTCCTCAGCCGGATTCACCAATGAGCATGACTAGTTAAATGCACATCGTGAGCTTAATTACATTAGGACAGAAAGCAGTAGCAGAAGTAGTCATCTTGAATAGGTAAAAGTGCAAAAACATTGGTCTAGATAACAATTTACAGAAAAGACAACATAAAAGACCCAGACCAACAAGTGGCATTGACAGGGAGATCGCATAAGACAAAGCAAGAAGGCTGTAGCACAAATCTACTGCATGGATTTCAAGGATTCAGCAATTCTGAGCCAAAAGTCCAAAGTCTTTCCCGGCACTCCATTCGCGCGAGCCATGGAGAGCTCCATGTAGATGACATCCAAAAAGGAAAGGGTCCATGTACAAATAGACAAGTCATGAGGTGGCTTCCACCGGGTTGCAATCATTCTCTTAGCTGCTGTTAAGTGTGTCAAAAACAGCCCGTTTTTGAGTTTTACAGTTAGAATCTGTTGGCTAAGTGGCTGTATCAGTCTGTAGCAAATCTCCTGTAATAATGCATTGTCACCATTTCTCTTTTTAAATAGGGCTAGGGTGCTGGCTCACTTGTGAGGTGCATTCAAACCACCACAGTTCCAAACTAAAAATGTAACATCACCCATTATTAAAAAGTAAATGGGGAAAATCAACTTGCTACTGCCTTTCACATCGTTAAATGGTAACAATAGTGCATCCAAAGCTAAGTCCCTCATTGCACAGAAGAAAAACAGACAAGAGAGAAAAGGGGAAAGCGAGAGAACGGAGGAAACATAGGTCTGTGATCAAGACTGGACACAGGGAAAACAAAAAGCAAAAAAATAGCAAGCACATTGGAAAGGAGACTCTAACATAGCAGTGGCTTCATTAACCTGTGGAGCACAGGCTTTATTAAACAGGACAGATAAGGCATTCAAAAAGTCAGTTTCTGTAATCATATCAGATAATAATGCAATAAAACTAGGACACATCAAGAGATTAGGACAAACCAAGAGTCCATGTTGAGGCAGTTATAATCCTGATCTTCTTCCACGTTGTTTTCCGTGATAGAGTCCGAGGTGCCGGTTGTCTCCGTGGCAACAAGAGGATAGGGAGCGCACCCCCCGCCCCCCTCTCCCCCATTTCATAATCTTGATCTGAACATCTGGCAATTTCAGAAACCACTTATGCTGGGAGTGCGAGAGATATTGGATAGCATTAGCGCCTTCTAGCCTCTCTTTCAACCCGACAATGCAGATATTGCATCTTCTGTTTCTGTCCTCCATGTCTACTAGCTTCACCTCCGTGGCCATGGCTGTCAAGAGTACTTGCTTTCCACGGCAGTTTTTAGATTGTCCACATCCAATCTGATAGAGCCAAGGCTTACAGTTAGAGATGCTAGCTGGGCATGGATAGCAGTTAGCTTCTTGTCGTTGACAATCACCACCTGTTGAATCTGAGACTCAATAGTGTTGCCTCGGTAATGACATCTGTATTGCCGCGTTGGGTTTTGTTCTTGTTTGCCATTGTGCTTTAAATGACTCTATCGAGCATAATGTGATAGAATATTGGAGTTGGAACCATATAACAAAAGTATTTGGCAAGGTTGGGCCAGGAGCTATACCTTAAGCCGCCATCTCTGTGGAGCCAATCCCTAGGCCAGATTTCACTCATGCATGTAGATGTCCGTTGCCTTGGGCTTCCTTTGAGTTGGCGTCTTAAACTCCGGTCTTATTGAGTAGATCTCTGCAGGGTAAATCGAGCCAGCCAGCTACTATCTGTCCAATCAGAGTTTTCTGTTGCATTACTAAAACAACTTTTGAAAGTTTCAGTTTCACCAAAACAAGTTCCATCCCCAGGCTATTTTGCAAAGGCTCTCTATGACATGTAGTATCACCCAAGACGATTGTGATTGGTTTAAAGAATTGCCAACAAACCAGAGCACGTTTTTCTCCCATCCCAGAATGCTGTGTGGACTCACCAGCCTATTGTAGGTGCTGTACTTCCTGAATCACCCATAATGCAGTGTGATTCCAAGTCCAAAGGACAGTTGTTATGGAGTCTCTTTAAATTAAATTCCTTCATTCTGAACAACAACTTCACTTTGCTCTGGTCTTCCACATCGTCATTCTATCAGCAGTTTTTGTACAGATACGGTATCTATCACAACATGTTTTGTTAATACACACTGATAATTTCAAATGACTGTAATTTAGAATATAATTGTATGACTGTCACAACATGTGGAAACAGTGGAAGAATCCCGAGAGACGTTATGAAGTGAAAACATGTCCCTTTATTGACAGTTTTTGTCCTCAGTGAGAGACGCTGGAGACTCTGCAGGAACATTGCAAAAGCTTCTGGTAATTCATTCTGTTCTCATCCCTGCAGTATCTCTTCATTTAGTAATTACTCTTCCACCCAGTCTCCCCTTCATTTTAACTGTTTCTCTCGCTCGCTGGGATTTATTTTAGTCATAGGTTTAACTTTGAACATTATTATGGAGCAGTTTAGAGCCAAATACAACAAGTAACTGCACTGAAATTATAACATTTGTTACAGATTAGAATCATAATTCTCAGTATTCTCAGCAAAAAAGGATGATAACATCAGATAATACAATTTTTCCCAACACTGAATGTAACATTTTTCTTAATGTTAGCTCCACTGTCCTAGTTGTAATAAATTCAGGGTCATAGTGTCTTTGTATTGGAAACTCTCCACTATGGGACTCATCTTCCAATGTACACATAATAAATAGAAACAGATCTCAGTCTGCTCACATTTTTACTTTTCTGTATGATCTGTAACCTTAGCCTTCTTCTATTTCGTTTTATTTATTACCACTCTATCATTTCATTTTTTCTCAAGCGCTACTACCACTGAAACTCCAGATCCAATCTTTCTTGGTTTTCTCACAACGCGAATAAAGCTTGTATTGAGATTCAAGCAACAATAACTTGAGAATGGCTGCTCAGTGTAAAATTGAAACAGATAAAGAGAGTGGGTGGAAAGAAAAAGGCAGGAACTGTAGAATGACAAATATTGGTTAGCTGACATACTTAATTAACAAGATGTGTAGAATAAATGGATGTCAGCCGAGTTTAGGGAAATTGGACTGACTGCTCGACTTCTTTACTGACTGAAAGTAGGGAATTACAGCTTCACTAGGCACAATATTCATGAGAAAATCCATCCGTCTTACAATGGGCTATAACAGACATTCAACACACTCTCTGAAACTACTGGCAAACTAGTTACTCTCAATTTTATATTTACTCCATTTTAAAAGTTAATTGAAACAAAGGCGCTTCAAATAAACCGAATGCTTCCAATTGTCTTCACGAAGAACATTAGTGCTTTCTTAAACCATTACAAATTACATTTGAAAGATGATTACCATGATTTTTTATTATAATACATGATTATTTACCATTTGCCACCACTATAATTAGGTGTTGCTAGGGATAAGGAAGGATAATAAGAAGAGTCAGAGTTAAAATAAGACCTACTTGCTTATCATTGCGGAATTATCATGGCGGAAAAAAATATCATTAGATTATCCGGGTGGTCTAGGGTTTTAAGACCTAAACGAGTGAATCCTTGTTTGAATCTTGGCAGCGGCCTTTGTAACATGTCATCCCCTCTTCTCTCTTCCCTCATTTCCTGTCAGATCCTCTTGTCTGTGAGGCAGTGCTCCATTCAGAAACTTTTAAACATGAAGTTATTCCTTGGTTTGCGGATGTAGTTTGGATTCTTATCAGGGGAGGTGTCTTCAGTTCAATTACTGTATTTTCTCTCTGATCCCCGGGGAAGAGAGAGCAGTGTTTGGTGGAGTAGTGAAGACAGATCAGGGTAGTGTCTGACCCACAGGGAGCATGAAGTGCGTTGGATCTGTGGGTGTACAGTTGGTCTAACGAGTATGATTGAGGTTTCCTCACAGCCTATCAAGATAGAACAAATTGCCTCCCGTCTCCGAAGACAACTTTCCCACTGTTGTTTTCCATTGTACATCTCTACCAGGAGTTCTTCCTCGTACATACAGCTGGGTGTAGAACCACAATCCTTTGAGTATTCATTAACTGAATTGCTTCCAAAAAAATAACAACCTTGATCAGATATTAACAGATGAACTAGTTTTTTTTCCCTTAGTCTGTAAAGACAACATGAAACAATGAAGCGTTGTTTTTGGGCAAGTATCAGAAATGTGTTTCTATGTAGGTGGTCCTCTGCCTTCAAGAGTCCATGGCACCTCTCCGTCTATAAAATAAGTTATCTACGCAAAGTTAAAAAGTAGCAAACAATTTACAGTATATCAGCCATGTGGAAGCACTAGGAGGAGAATGTGCAATTTGAGAAGTAGCCACAGTTTCGCAAAGTGGCTAATGTCCTATGATGGCAAGAGAAGCCATCCATGAAAATGTACATACAAAAGACCTTGTTTTCTACAAAACGTGCATCTTATAAATAAACTAAGTACAGTATTATCATAGCTGATAGAACCAATGGCCAGAGCCCCAAAACACAATATTGTAATGAGGTAGAATTTTGAACTTTTTCCTGGCAACGTAGGTTTAACTACAGGAAAAATGACTGTAAGTAAGGGGCGCCACAGTCTAACAAGCCTCTCTCTCCCATCCATCCTGGGGTAAAAACATTGCTACCAAAGAGCAGCCCCACAGGATGGCCACTATCCCTGGATGTCCTGAATATGCCTTAGCCCCACATGGCAGTGCGTTTACACAGTGTGTGTACATGCAGTTTGTCCTGCCTATACTATCAACACCATTTGCCACCACATGTGTAAAACCCCAGACCAATTTTAAAATCATTTAGTCAGCCGATGGAATGCCAATTTGCCAATTTTGGCCAAATGTTAAAAAAGATTTCCACTGTTACATGCAGAGAATAAATAGCCAATACATGGCTCAGTGTAGTACCCTTGTATGCAATGGAGAACCCTCTTGTTAAATGTATCTTGTTTTATCTTCTAATCAGAAGATGTAACACAAAAAAATACTATCTGATAAAACAGAATATAACAAACAAATCCTGTGCCATAAGAGATGAAAAATCTCATTTTCTGTTTTATAAAATTCAGAATGAAGCCTGAACAACTACCAAATGAAAGCAATTGCCTAGATTTACCTTCGTTAGGCTAAACGACTTGACATTTTGTTTTATTTGGTAGTTCACTTTAAAACACTGTCTAAAGATATGTAAATGTAAATGTTATGTACAATTCAAAGGTTGTAACTAGTTTACAATACGCCACTGTATGTCCAAATGTCAATTTGACGCTCATTGCTGTAAATACACAAGATAATAAGTCTGAATATTGGAAATTAATATATCACATACTGACTCATTCCAAAGAGAGGAGACATGGTCCTTGTGTTCTTTATATGAAATATATTTACCTCCCAATGTACAGAGCATGAACGTTATAGTGATCTAAATACATTGTGAATTGTAATCTTATATTTTGTCGGAGTATTTATTAAAACTTCCGCTCAATGGCATCAGTTGAGTGGCAACACGTGTTCACCATGTGGAAGAGCAACTGATCATTATTTTTTAGTACATCACTGCATTAAGTTGGCACATCTGTAATATAAATGCCGAGCTAATCATCCATGTATAATGTGTATGCAATGTTTCCTCTGTTGATAACCATTTGCTTATGTATTGTAAATGCTTTAAATCTAATCTGTTGCTCACCCTGAACTGGGTTCCCAACAGCACACAAGAGGGTAACAGAACAACTCTTTAAAGGGTAAATCAACATTAAATGTAGCAGGTGTTCTGGCTTTGGAATTGGATTCTGGAATTGGGGTGCACACATAAGTACAACACCTTCAGCTCACAAGGACTCTTTTGCCCTATTCACAAGGGATTAGTATTACCTGGTGACCTCCGGTCATTTGTAAGATGTCTGTTCCAGGTACTCAGCGTTGTCGCCATAGGGTGTCCACTTTTCAGTGACATTTATTTTAAAGCTTTTTTTTTAAACATAGCGGAGAAAATGGCAGAACCTAGACCATGGACCTTACTTGTTCTCACAAGTTCATCTTAAACTTGCAACTGAAATTAGCCAGCTTTTGCATCGCATTAAGTACTGCACAGTCTCACATCCTTGTGGAGTTAAAACACCTGCAGGACTTTTGTCAGACTGACAGCCAAACTGGAGCAAAGCTCAAAGAACACGGCTTCCTGTTGACGCCTGCCATAGCGCCTCTCACTGGTCACATTCATGCTTGTGCTTTTTTTGAACAAAGAACTTGGGTGATGTATTTACAAATGCAGCAATGTGATAGTGTCACTTTATGACAGTTCGTTGTGGTCAGAGGTTTGCCTGTAAGCCACCAACTGAGATGTCACAGTGAACTGACACCTTAGAGTACATTTCTACATCACTGCAGCAGTGTGAGAAGTTAAAGGTCCCATGACATGGTGCTCTTTGGATGCTTTTATTTAGATCTTGATGGTCCCCTAATACTGTATCTGAACTATCTTTTATTTAGACCTTGGTGGTCCCGTAATACTGTATCTGAAGTCTCTTTTATATAGACCTTGGTGGTCCCCTAATACTGTATCTGAAGTCTCTTTTATATAGACCTTGGTGGTCCCCTAATACTGTATCTGAAGTCTCTTTTATATAGACCTCGGTGGTCCCCTAATACTGTATCTGAAGTCTCTTTTATATAGACCTTAGTGGTACCCTAATACTGTATCTGAAGTCTCTTTATATAGACCTTAGTGGTCCCTAATACTGTATCTGAAGTCTCTTTAATATAGACCTTAGTGGTCCTCTAGTTCTGTATCTGAAGTCTCTTTCCCAGAATTCAAACTTGGTGCAGAATTACAGTCACTAGAGCCAGTCCTACCATGAGCTTTCCTTAGGACACGCCATTTCTGAGTCTGTAGCTTTTGAAGAGGAGGGGGAGGGGGGGCCATATGGAGGCTGGGGATGTGGCCTTCACCAACTGCC
>NC_045756.1:15025965-15026093 GCF_008692095.1 Etheostoma spectabile | reverse complement strand
TCATTTGAAAGCCATGATGTCTCTCTCTAATGGGCGGGCCAAATTCTCTGGGCGGGCAAAGCAGAGAAAGAGGAGGTAACTTTGCCCATTATGACTTCATAAGGAGCAAGATTCCAGATCGGCTCATC
>NC_045756.1:15023972-15025955 GCF_008692095.1 Etheostoma spectabile | reverse complement strand
TCATTTTCTCAAAGGCAGAGCAGGATACCCAGGGTGAAATGTTCATGCCATGGGACCTTTAAACCATTGGACAAGTATTGTTCTGTTAGAACAATACTTAATCTGCAAAGTAACTCAGGATTCATGTAGTGGAGTAAATAGTAAAGTAGTAAGAAAGTAGGTAATTTATGTAAATCTCTATAAAACTCTTAATGTAGTGGTAGTGTATGTAGTAGTTTTTCCTTTCTAGTACTCCAGTAATGTAATAGTACCTCAAACATGTACTTTAGAAAAGTTTTGTGTTATTTCATACATGGGCCATACACCAGTGAAACAGCCAGTTCCCTTCGTTACTTGGCTCCCAGTGGTGGCTTTTAGGGATCCCATCTGGTGATTACTTTGTCCGTATAATGCTTTATTTCTGTTTGTACTTTATCTTACACATTTTCAAGTAACACACTATATGAATAGACGCCAAATTTTCAAAGCAACATAGAGCATTGCCTGGCAAAATAAACAGCTAGCATTCATTTTTTTTAAGTAAATGTATTGAAGATATATTACAAGCAACCTGTGTTTATACAAACTGTAATGCTAATAAACACCTGCTGTTGAAAGTGTATAATGTGTGTTGTCTCAAACTATATTCAATGAATTGAATATGACACATCATTTATAAACCCTATTATTCATTTAAAACTATTACTTTGAAACTATTTTCAACTATTCCAGACGTGTTTTAAGTCGTAAATTCATAGAAAGTCATCTGTGTCTAGAATGCTAGAGTGTGGATACCTGAACCGAGCCTGACGGGACCCGATGGTGCCTGATGGGCCGGATTCTGGCACATATTTAGTTCGGGTAGGCTCTGTCACTGTTAGTGCGATAAGGCATTTGTTGTAAAATGGTACTGCGGCTCCTTTAAGGGAGCTCAATGTGTGTGTGTGTGTGTGTGTGTGTGTGTGTGTGTGTCTGTGTGTGTGTGTGTGGAAAGTGGGCAGAAGAGATATAGATAAAGAGGAAGCAGACATGTAGATGCAACCAGAGCAGAGTTGGTGGAATAAATAAACCCCAGACTGAAAGCGAAGCTCATTCATCTGCTCACCAGAAACAGGATTTCATCCCCGACGTTAACACATTGAACGTTTTAAATTATATAAATAAATAAATATACAGTATATATAAGAACAGGCTGCAACAACATCCCAAAACAAGACCCAGTAACCATCAAATTGGTAGACATCCAAGAGCAAGTCTATCACACACCAAGGCCTGATATCATCCACACCTGCTAAAGAGACTGCACCATAACCCTGGCACCAGCTGCTGAGAGATGGGACCCCCCCCCCCAGAGTGGTTAACCCAAGGCCGGACAATCCTGATCACGAAGGACGCCCAGAAGAGAGCAATTCCTCCCAACTACCAGCCAATGACCTGCCTCTGCAAAACATGGAAGCTCCTATAAGGCATCATTGTAGCAAAGATGAGTATGTTCATGGCTCAACAGATAAGAATCCAGGGGAGCCCAACACCAACTTCTGGTTGAAAAAGCAGTCATTTGAGACTGTAAGGACAAACCTGTGCACATCCTGGACTACAACACTACACACTCATGGATGCCCGAATGCTTTGAACTGTACAGCATCAATAGAGCTTGATCAAGAACTCAATGGGGCTTTGGAAGAGTTGGACTCTAGAGGCCAACTGAAAACCATCGCACAAGTTAACATAAAGTGTGGCATATACCAAGGAAATGAATGTCCCCCCTGTTGTTCTGCTTAGGGTGGGACCCCCTCGGTCAGATCATCACTAAGAGATACAGGTTCCGAAGTGGAGTAACCATTAGCCACCTTCTCTACATGGATGACATCGACCTGGATTGAGCGGCCTAGTCCCAAAGAGAGCCCTAAGGACAAAAGACTCACACATTTAATTGATCTCAGCTGCTACATGGGCTCAGATACGTATAAATGGGACTGGAGCACCTCACTGGATTGCATGTTA
>NC_045756.1:15019631-15023962 GCF_008692095.1 Etheostoma spectabile | reverse complement strand
GTTTAATAACAAAGATGTTGACACTGACTCCCGTTTAGGAATTTCCATTTTAAGACATTATGTGGTCTTGTGCCATGATTTCCCTATGGTCTCAGTAAACGCGTCACAAGTGTGGATAATGCCCGTTGGTGAAGTCTGCATCGATGAAGACTCATGGAAAGGGCTTGGTAACTGTGAACTCAAACCCTCATGCTCTTTGAAATTCAACATTGGGACAACCCTAAGCCCTTAACCCTTGTGTTGTCTTCTCTTCAAAATTGAAAATCAAGACTATTATTGACGCTTTTTATTGATGTTTTTTAACTTTTTCATACATTTCTGTCGCTTTTTCAATACTTTCGTCACTCTGTTGGCGTTTAAACACTACGTAACACTAACTTATTAACTTTAGTTTTTCAGTTGTTTATGGAATTTATGGTCAATAAACCTCATTTATAGGAAATTATACCTAATGATTTAGTTAGAAAAGCAGAAATAAGGAATCACTTTGACTATAATTAAAGGAATGGATGTTGATGGATAATCACAGACTGGAATATGTTTTACTCAATAACCACTTCAGTTTTTTTTTTCTTCAAATGCTATAAAAATTGAATAAGACACCCCAAAATTAATGAAAGTAGAGATTTGTACTTGGCAAAGAGCGTTGTGTGGAATCAATCATGTTATTTTGGGGAATTAAAAAGAACATTGATATGGGAAAACGGGTCAATTTGCCCCGAGGACAACATGAGGGTTAAGAATTTCGTGAGAATGAACACCAACATCTGTGAGCCTGTGAGTCAAGGCTTTGGGATTGGGCCAATGACTCCCTGATCCACATCCCAAGGATCTACAGCAATGACATTTAAAAACCAATTATAAAAACTACCCAGGCACCATGAATACTTTGGCTGGAGCTGACTATTGTAAGCATATTTGAGATATACAGATACAGAGAGTCCAGATTTGAGTAAGACAAATAAAGACTTCTGATGGGCAAGTCTCCACCAAAACGTCCTCTCGGTTTCAACTTTGCATAGTTGATGGTTTGAAAGGTTTTAGACAGCCTCTGCTTCCTCACCGGTTCTGACATAAGTGTAAGTTGCACACGACCACAATTAGCTCCAAACTAGTTGTGATGTCACAAATCCTGTGGGAAAGGCCATGAGTTAAACTGAGATTTAATGTGAGCACAGAGTTACCCCTTCAGTAGAAACATGTGGGATCACATTGTGCACAAACAAATTGTCAGCATGGTGAAGGAACAAGATGAAAAATACATTTACGAGATTGAAAAACACTTTTATGAGATTTAAGGAAAATAAATCAGAGGATAAGGATGTTGTTATATAGCGCTTTTCTAGTCTTAACTACACAAAGCACTGTTACACAGTACAGGAACCATTCACACACATTCACACACTGTGGCCGAGGCCACAGATAAACACTCACACACACTTACACTCTTATGGCACAGCATCTTGAGGTTCAGTGTCTTGCCCAAGGACACATCAACATGAGACTGTAGGGCCAGGGATCAAACCGCCAACCTTCTGATTGGCAGGCAAGTGCTGTACACTGATATGTGTGATGTCATTATTACTGTTAAATGCAATCTTTTGCTTTTTGTCTATTTAAGCAAGCATCAGTGTTGGAAACCAGCGATAGCCCCTCCCACAGGCACTTTAATGCCAACGTCACGCTGTAACCATGGATAAAAACTACACACATCATTTATTCCAGTGTCGATTCCAATGAAATGGAACACAGAGATCAGAACATCAGAGCTGACCTAGTTTGGGAGGAGCAGGTCGTTAAGAGTCAGAATGAGAAAAATGCATCAAATGGACAAAATATTTTAGTACAATATTCCAAAAGTGTTATTTCTGAAAGTATTGAAGCATTTAGCAAAGCATTTAATTCTATGTTGTCTTAACTACAGGTGGTGAATTTCACAATTTATTCGTGTCTATAACCTGACTTACACCGACCGGTTGAGAGAAACACAATACCTATGCATCTTGCACAATTGCAACATAAAACAAAACAATGGATATTACTGGTATTTAGTTGTCACACAGAGAGGAGAGGCGGTGTTGCTATGGTGAAAATGTGATCATCATAGTCTGCTGAACAACTCTGTGTCTTGTTATGAGGATGAATAATCATTGCGAGGAATGTGAAACGGTAACTCCGATGTTGTATGCATAAGACACACACCCACACACCCCCTTAACTCAAATTAAATATTGTACCAATAAAACCATATGCGAGTGTAAATCAGGAACCCAGACTCTGTGTGTAATTACCGCAAGAGTTTCAGTGATACACACACGTTTATATTCCTCAGATCGAGTTGTAATGTTAATTTTTTAATATTATGTAGGCTTTCTCCAGCTTTCACTGTCAGGTCTCGCATGAGTCTGTCAATTAGAATCACTTTTCATGTAAATTTGGTATTTCAATTCACTTTAATTCAATTTTTTCAGAAGTTGCCTATTACTGCAATTACTAACCAGCGGGAAACAAAAGAACTTGATATCCTGGTTCAGCTCGAAACACGTACTGCATGTGAAATTAAATTGAATTATGAAGTCTATGTCTGCTTAACACAGTGGATGAATGTCATTACCCTACGTTGGGTACCCAAGGTATCTAAGGTAGGCAACTCTGCTTTAATTAAAAATAAGATCTATAGTAAATCTTTTCTTTCTTCTTTCATTTCAAAGTACTATCCAGGCACCCCCACCCTCTGTCTTAAAGGGGAACTATTACTTTTCAGGTTCATTCTTGTATTTTGTGTTTGTGTGCTTGTGTACAAATGTTTCAATGTTCAAAAAGCACTTTTTCTTTCCCATCCTGTCCATGGCTGCTGCTCCTCTATTCACCCTCAGTCTGAGATGCTCTATTGGAGCACCTGTCTTTTTAAAGCCTCCCCCCCGACAAAGCCCAGTCTACTCTGATTGGCCAGCGTGTTTCCCTGGAAACTCGGCTCCGTCGTTGTTTCCCAACTTACAGCTGGAGCTGCTGCGACTTTGTCCCGTGAAAAATTGTCAATAAATGCTTCTAAAATCCCCAATCTGACATGTTTCAGCAACTTTGGCTGCCAAGATTACAGCTATCTGGTGTAGCTACTGTATTTGGCAGCAGACACTTACAGAATATAGCACAATTTTTCACTGTAAAAAAAACAAATGGCAATAAAAGGCATTTAAACCAAATACTACATAACCTGAATAGTGTCAGAGCGGACAGTTCCCTGAAATATACGGTAGCCTGATATCATCTTAGCCGTTATTAGGACATTAACAGCTGGGCTTTTGCATGTCAAAGCATCGGCACAAGACTGGATGTATCTGGTAATGTTGCATAAGTTTGAACTCAAATTACGTTAATGAATTACAAATTATGCCTATTTATAGTTTAGCTTTTACAAATAAAAGCCTGTGGTTAGCAAAGACTTGGAATGCCACTGTTATAAATCAACCTCATTACGTATACATGATACCCAACACATTCTCACTCCCATCTCGTAAAATACAAACGCTTGGTCTGGTGCCTTTGTCGTTGTTATTGACGCTAAAAGTCTTCTTTGGCCTTTATCTTAACACACTTGGTCAGGACTATTGGTGTCCCTTTGGCCTTTGTCTTGACACGCTTGGTCGGGACTATTGGTGTCCCTTTGGCTGTTATCTTAACACGCTTGGTCATGACTATTGGTGTCCCTTTAGCCGTTATCTTAATATGCTTGGTCGGGACTATTGGTGTCCCTTTGGCCGTTATCTTAACATGCTTGGTCGGGACTATTGGTGTCCCTTTGCCTTTATCTTAACACACTTGGTCGGGACTATTGGTGTCCCTTTGGCCTTTGTCTTGACACGCTTGGTCGGGACTATTGGTATCCATTTGGCCATTATCTTAATATGCTTGGTTGGGACTATTGGTGTCCCTTTGCCTTTATCTTTACACACTTGGTCAGGACTATTGGTGTCCCTTTGGCCTTTAACTTAACACGCTTGGTCGGGACTATTGGTGTCCCTTTGGCCTTTGTCTTGACACGCTTGGTCGGGACTATTGGTGTCCCTTTGGCTGTTATCTTAACACGCTTGGTCATGACTATTGGTGTCCCTTTGGCCTTTATCTTAATACGCTTGGTCGGGACTATTGGTGTCCCTTTGGCCTTTATCTTAACACGCTTGGTCGGGACTATTGGTGTCCCTTTGGCCTTTATTTTAACACGCTTGGTCAGGACTATTGGTGTCCCTTTGGCCTTTATCTTAACATGCTTGGTTGAGACTATTGGTGTCCCTTATGCCTTTATCTTAACATGCTTGGACGGGACTAGTGGT
>NC_045756.1:15005149-15019621 GCF_008692095.1 Etheostoma spectabile | reverse complement strand
GGCCTTTATCTTAACACGCTTGGTCAGGACTATTTGTTTGTCTTTGGCCTTTGTCTTAACATGCTTGGTCGGGACTATTGGTGTCCCTTTGGCTGTTATCTTAACACGCTTGGTCATGACTATTGGTGTCCCTTTAGCCGTTATCTTAATATGCTTGGTCGGGACTATTGGTGTCCCTTTGGCAGTTATCTTAATATGCTTGGTCGGGACTATTGGTGTCCCTTTGCCTTTATCTTAACACACTTGGTCAGGACTATTGGTGTCCCTTTGGCCTTTATCTTAACACGCTTGGTCGGGACTATTGGTGTCCTTTTGGCCTTTACCTTGACACGCTTGGTCGGGACTATTGGTGTCCCTTTGGCCTTTGTCTTGACACGCTTGGTCGGGACTATTGGTGTCCCTTTGGCTGTTATCTTAACACGCTTGGTCGGGACTATTGGTATCCATTTGGCCTTTATCTTAACACGCTTGGTCGGGACTATTGGTGTCCCTTTGGCCTTTATCTTAACACGCTTGGTCGGGACTATTGGTGTCCCTTTGGCCTTTACCTTAACACGCTTGGTCGGGACTATTGGTGTCCCTTTGGCCTTTGTCTTGACACGCTTGGTCGGGACTATTGGTGTCCCTTTGGCTGTTATCTTATAACGCTTGGTCATGACTATTGGTGTCCCTTTGGCAGTTATTTTAATATGCTTGGTTGGGACTATTGCTGTCCCTTTGGCCTTTATCTTAACACGCTTGGTCGGGACTATTGGTGTCCCTTTGGCCTTTATCTTAACACGCTTGGTCGGGACTATTGGTGTCCCTTTGGCCTTTATCTTAACACGCTTGGTCGGGACTATTGGTGTCCCTTTGGCCTTTATCTTAACACGCTTGGTCGGGACTATTGGTGTCCCTTTGGCCTTTATCTTAACACGCTTGGTCAGGACTATTGGTGTCCCTTTGGCTTTTATCTTAACACGCTTGGTCAGGACTATTGGTATCCATTTGGCCATTATCTTGATATGCTTGGTTGGGACTATTGGTGTCCCTTTGCCTTTATCTTAACAAACTTGGTCAGGACTATTGGTGTCCCTTTGGCCTTTATCTTAACACGCTTGGTCGAGACTATTGGTGTCCCTTTGGCCTTTATCTTAACATGCTTGGTCGAGACTATTAGTGTCCCTTTGGCCTTTATCTTAACGCGCTTGGTCGGGACTATTGGTGTCCCTTTGGCCTTTACCTTAACACGCTTGGTCGGGACTATTGGTGTCCCTTTGGCCTTTGTCTTGACACGCTTGGTCGGGACTATTGGTGTCCCTTTGGCTGTTATCTTAACACGCTTGGTCATGACAATTGGTGTCCCTTTGGCCTTTGTCTTAACATGCTTGGTCGGGACTATTGGTGTCCCTTTGGCCTTTATCTTAACAGCTGGGTAGGGATATTGGGTCCCTTTGGCCTTATCTTAACACGCTTGGTTGAGACTATTGGTGTCCCTTAGGTTTATCTTAACATGCTTGACGGGACTAGTGGTGTCCTTAGGCCTTTATCTTAACACGCTGGTCAGGACTATTTGTCTGTCTTTGGCCTTTATCTTAACACGCTTGGTCGGGACTATTGGTGTCCCTTTGGCCTTTATCTTAACACGTTGGTCAGGACTATGGGTATGGGATATTTCCAGTCAGCTTAAACACTCCCAAGAAACTCCAGGACACAGTTGATTCATTTCCATGAAGTTTACTGGGAATTTTGTGAAAAGACGTTGCCTTAGCAAAAGGGGAGAAGGAAAAGCAATCCACTCAGAGGCAGACAACTGGTAGAGCTCAACATTCCTGTAGCTGATTACCGCATGGCAATTTTACTTCCTGTTTCCCAACATGCACTGGTACTGTGTTGCTATGGTTACAAAGGAAACAACCACTCTAAACGCTGAAACAAAATAGTTTTTAAAACACATTTTAGCAACATGACATCCAGCTTGGGGTCTTTAAGAGCCCACATTAATAACAACTCAGTCTTGGGAGAAAGAAGAGAACCCACTTCTGTAAGGGCGAGAGAAAGTCTTTCTGGTTCCATCCTTGATGACTTCAACTTCGACCTTCCGGACTAATCCATCTTCTCCTGGAAGGTTTGCAATGATGCCATAGGCCATTGATTCCTTTGCCTGATTGTCTTCAGGAGAATATGTCTCGTTCTTGGATGTTAGGCCTTTCCTTGCCACTTGTGTCGAACTGCAGTGTTTTGAGATATTCGTGTTTCCACCTGTTCCAAAACATTTTGCTAAGCCCTGTACCGCTTCCATCCTCTGGAGAGAGGCTTCCTCAAAGCTTCCTGTCGGAGGAGAGGGGCAGAGCCTGTCTTGAGAGTCAGGAGCATTGCTGGAGTGAGTGAGTGGCGATTCAGGATCCGAGGCACTGGGATGAGGCGGTCTAGCATCATGATAGCAGCTACCTCGGCCATGAGTGTGGTCAAGACCTCGTGTGTCAGGTGAGACCTCCGCTGCTCAAGCAGCATGCAGTCCAAAATACGGAGGGCAATGCCAATCATTCGTCCCACGGACCCATATGAGACGCGTGAGGTGGGTTAAATACCCAGGTGCAGCTCTGTGTGTTCAGGTACTCTTCCAGCGTTGAAGCTGGATTAGACCGCATCTCCAACTCACGAGAAGCGCCGACGAAGTTAGTTCCGCAGTCAGAGCGGATTGTTTGCAGGGCCCCTGAATGCAAAAAACCTTCTCAAGGCGTTGATAAAGGGCTGGTACTCATGGCTTCAAGGGGGCGCGGGCTCAGTGGTAAGCGGTTGCCTGCAACGGAAGGCTGGTGGTTCGATCCCCGCCCCTGCATCATTGTCGAAGTGTCCTTGGCAAGTCAAGAACCCTGAGTTGCCCCCGGTGTGCGCATCGGAGTGTGTATGTGTGTGAATGTTTATCTGAGAGCAGGTGGAACCTTGTACCGCAGCCCGGCCAAGTGTGAATGGTGATGTCCCTGTAGATGAAAAGCGCTTTGAGCAGTTGTAAGACAGGAAAAGCGCTATATAAATACAGCACATTTACATTCAATTACCTGATATGGACTGCTCTTGAACACATGCAGAGAAAATCACAGCCCATTTTGAGTGGAGATCCCTCCTCTCGTGCGGCGTGAGACAGTGTCCCATGGTCCAAAGACGTCGACACCCACGTAGGTGAAAGGAGGTGCTACCTGTAGCCGTTTGCTGCGAGCTGCCATTGCTGATGTTCTGTCTTTCCCCTTAGCTTTCTACAAGTGATACAGCTGTGAAGCAGGCTACGATGCAGCGTTTAGCGACCAGCCAGAACCCTCGCCGCCTCGAATGGCCCCTTCGGTCAGATGCCTTCCTTGGTGTTTCACTGCTTCGTGATAGTGAGACACCAGCAGGGTTGCGAGATGATGGCGGCCCGAATGATGAAAGTGAGCCTCGTTTGTGCTCAGCTCTGACTGTCAATCCGACCTCCCACTCTAAGCAGTTGATTTGTCCATGGTGGGTGCAATTTCCAAGGCTGCTGGAAGATGGGATGTTGGATCCTGCGGTTGATGCATTAATTCCTCTGTATAGCACTCATTCTGGACGCTCTTGACAATGCACACTTGGGCTCTCAGAACTCTTCCTCTGTAGAGCGACAGATTGCCACCCCTTGACATTCTTTCTGGTGGAGTGGGCAAAGGAACGACCACATGGATGGGTGTGCTACGGTGTAAGGAGAGTGCTGAACTTGGAGAAACGTTCAAAGCGTGTGGGGGTATCACATCTCTGGTAACATGTGTGAGCTTGTCACCACCTGGGGGCGCACTTCAGAGTCAGTATCAGGGTCAATCAGGTTATAGTCTTTGATGCTCAGAGCTGTGTGAAGACGCACCATGGAGAAAGGCGGTCTTTGAGCCAAGTTGTGCTGCTCAGCATGGCTGGTGTCACAGTTCTTGTCCCAATGTTAGCTGGGTTGAGGTGCGTTGGGACGTAACTTCCACTGGCCGGAACAAGGCGATTGATGGATACGTTGGATCCTGTGGTGTACGTAGACATAGAATTTCGACTGGTTCTGGATGTATCCTAATACAACCTTGCTGTCTGTGTAGTAGGTGATGTTGTCAAACATTGTGTCCAGCTCGTAACTACCATCTCTGCGATCTCAGTGGCGAGTACGGTGCACAGAGCTCCAGTCGGGATAGTAAGCTAGGCTGGGGGCGGCAACTTGCCTTCCCGAAGACAAAGCCAATCTCAGTCTGCTTGGTGGCTTGTAACTTTGATATAGGCCACAGCTGCTGGCTTTGACTGATGCATCAGCAAAGACACAGAGTTCTCTCCTTAGAGCACCTGCGGTGGAGAGAGGTGTATAAGGGCGTGGTATCTGGAGCCCTTCTAGATCTTGAAGGTGATGGTTTCCATCTAGTCACCGAATTCCATGTCCTTAGGAAGAGGTGAATCCCAGTCCTCTGATTGTGCGGTGGAGTTCCCGAGTATCATGCTCCCATGAACCGTGATGGGTGCGAGGAACCCTAGTGGATCATAAGGCTATTCACAGTTGAGAGTACCCCTCTGAGTGTGAACGGCTTCTTGTCATCTTCGATTTGAAACATGAAGGTGTCTGTGCGCATGTTCCAGAACAATCCAAGGCTACGTTGGATGGGCAGATCATCAACAGAGAGATCTAGGCTGTTGACATCTTTGTGCCCGAGCTTCAGGGGGAATGCTTCGATGACATGCTGGTCGGTGGAAGCGATTTGTGTAGCCTGAGGTATGAAGCTGCAAGCATCTTCTGCGCCCGTCCAAGGACGTTGATGGCCCCTTCCTCTCTGCCAAAAGACTTTAAAGCATCGTCAACGTAGAACTCACGATCGATGAATCTTCTTGCATCACTGCCATAGTTGGCTCTGCCTCCTAGCTGGCCCGTTGTAGACCGTATACGCAACGGCAGGTGAGGGACTGTTCCCAAAAAGGTGACCCGCATCCTGTATCCACAATGTCAGAGGGAAGGTGTGTTCTTATACCACAGGAAGCGAAGAAAATCACGGTGGTCCTCCTTAACGACAAGCAGTGGAACATGGCTCAATGTCGGCGGGACTGCACACTGTTCCTTCTGAACTCATGATAACACCTAGCAGGCTATTATTAAGGTCAGGGCCAGTGAGCAAGACATTGTTGAGCGCAACTCTTCATGTGACGGCTGCTGTGTCGAAAACTACACGGATCTTACTGGCTTCCTAGGATGATACACGCGAACAGGGGCAGGTACCAACACCTGGCCGGGCTGCAATGGCGGGCAACTTCTGCATGTGCTTTCTGAGCATCTTTCCAAAACTCAAGAAAGTCGGCTCTCACTGTGGTCGTTTTTCCAATGAGCGCCGGTGTGAGACAAGACGGTCAAAAGCCTGTTCCTGTTGTTAGGCGCCGCTGTCTCGGCGACCTAAAGGGTAAAGGTGCAACCCAACTTTGGAGCTGTCCTGGTAGCACTCAGCTTCCATTATCTTCAGAAACTAGATCCTCCGGATGGGAGCGAGTCTGTGGTCGTCAGGAGTACGGTGAAGATAGTTTGGCCAAGTAGTCTCCAACGAGCATCGCTGGGTCATGGGTGGAGGTTAATGCTGGATGATGGTGATGTCTTGGCACTTGATCAAATATCTTTTACTCTGATCTGATTGCTGCATGGCTGAAGATGACTCGTACGACGTTTCTTAACTACCATTATTCATTTTCTCTCTCTCTGGTATTGTCCCTCACTTTTCAAAACAGCATCCGTCTCAACGATCTGAAAAAACCTGGCTCAGACCCAACCAACTATAATAATTTCGTCCTATCTCAAATCTCCCTTTATTTCTAAATTCTTGAAAAAATAGTGTCTGTTCAACTCCCTGTTTCTTACCCTTAACTGTCTTATGAACCTTTCCAGTTGGTTTTCGCCCCTCCCATGTACTGAAACTGCCCTTATAAAAACACCAATGATCTCCTCACAGCTGCTGATTCCGGACATCTCCATCCTCATCCTCCTCGATCTCAGTGCGGCCTTTGATACCATTTCTCACTCCATTCTCCTCAATAGACTTTCTCTCGGCATCTCTCACACCCCTCTGACTGGTTCCGCTCATATCTCTCCGACCGCAACTCAGTTATTCAACTCAAATTTCACATCCACCCTTCCCCTGTTACTACTGGCGTCCCTCAGGTTCAGTTCTTGGCCCCCTCCTTTTCATCACCCATTCCCCTTGGCCATATCTTCCGCAAATTCAACATTCATTTTCATGTTAGCAGATGACACCCAGCTCTACTTACAGCAAACCCACCCTCGCTCCCCCCCTGTCCCTTACTAACTGCTTACTTGAATAAAAGACTGGTTCACCTCAAACTCCTTAAACTAAACAGTGATAAAACCGAACTCCTCCTCGTAGCCACCAAGTCCACCCTATCAAAAAATCATGTTTCTCTCTACCAATCGACAAATCCTGGTCTCCCCTCCCTCCAGGTCAAGAGTCGGGCGTCATCTCGATTCCTCCCTCTCCTTTCAGTCACACATAAATAATATCTGCCGGTCTGCATACTTCACCTACGCAACATAAACTGCTCGACCGTCCTTAACCCTCACAACTGCCTCCATCCTTATCCACAGCCTCGTCACCTCCGCCTGACTACTGTATACTCTTCTTTTTGGCCCTCAAAATCCCTCCATAAACTCAAATCTTCAGAATTCAGCAGCTCGTGTCATCACCAGAACCCCCTCATTTCATCATAAACCCCGGTTCTTCAGCAGCTCCATTGGCTCCGGTTCAATTCAGAATACAATTTAAAATAATTCTCATACTTTCAAAGCCATCCATAACCTGCCCTCCATATCTATCAGAACTCCTACACATCGCCGTCCCCTCCCGCTCCCTCAGATCTTCCTCCCCCTCCACCCACGTCCCCCATGCTCGACTCATCACCGGGGAGCAGAGCCTTCAGCGCGCCTCTGCTCCCAGCTCTGGAACTACTCCCACCGACCTCCGCAACATCAACTCTCTCCCCTGTTCAAAACTAGACTAAAACCCATCTGTTCCAGCTCGCTATCTGTAAATACACTGTTCCTGTTTGTTCTGTTTTTGTTTGTTTGTTTTGTTTGTTTTGTTTTTGTTATTTGTTTGTTATTACTACTACACTTTTATGTTCCCTGATCGTCTCTTATTTCTGTAAAGCGTCCTTGAGTGTTAGAAAGGCGCTGTTAAATAAATGTTATTATTATTATTAAGATGGCTGTTTTGTAACTCCTTGCCTCGAGTGGTCTGTGAGCACCTCCAAGGCACCATCACCGACTACGACCCACTCTAGGTCGAGCCTTGAGCAAACGGTGTGTCTCCTGGGCCACTTATCTGTTCTCGGACTTGTGTGCGTAAGATATCCTGCCCAGTAAGGAGGATTTTGGCGTCCGGCACAGAGGGGGAATCTTGTTGGCGATGTGCTTCAGGGGGCATGTAGGTAGGCGCTTCTGGGGTAGGAATCTCGTCACGATTGTTAGGGATTTGGTTGCACTCGAGGAGTGTGGGCAGACGAATGCTTACTTTCTTGTCCACGGCTCTACAAGTGTAGCCGCTGGTCTCCTCCCCACTGTCTCTGTACGCCCCGCACAGGTCTTGAGTGTATATGGGTAGAGACTTCCGGAAATCTTAAAACCCTCGAAGAACTCTGACCGGGCCAGGGAGCGGTTGCTTTGCTCGTCCAGTATGGCGTACATTCTCTTAGACTCCTCCCTGCAGCCGTTAGGGAACACACTGACGAGGCAGATCTTAGCGCATGCTCTGGCACTCAATCCTTCGCCACATACTTGTGTGCACGTTGACATGACCTCCTGGATGTCTTCTCTGTCCTCCTCCCGCCGTCCTCGAATGTAGGAGGGAACGGTTTAGGTTTCCAGGTAGGTGGGTAGGGGTGAAGTGTGTGCATGAGCAGTGGCTCTCACACTCTGCAAACCTTATCTCAGCGGTGCAATTCTTTGCAAGATGCTCTGTAGAGCGAAACAGCGAAAACAGATGTAATTCTCTTTCAAAAGCTGTTTGCGATCATTTATGCTCTCTCAGGAAGCCCCTGCATTTCCTAAGAGGGTGGGGCTTTTTGTGCAGAGGGCAGTGTTTATTTGGATCAATACGTTCTGTACTTTGTCCACACTCGGCTTTGCAGTTCTTGAGATCTGTGTCTTGTGAACATATACAGATGTCTTTGTAGGCCTCTCCCACTTACTCTTTCTCTCTACTGGAGCTTGCAGAAGAGGTTAAAGCTTGGGTCTGTGCGAGCCCTTGCCTCTGTGGCGATGAAGTTTACCAGCACAGGAGAAAGGTGGGAAGTAACCAAATGTTCCTGTTTGGATCTTGAACCAAAGTAAAGCCACTTTTCTTGTAAGTTGTATGGGAGTTTCTCATGACAGGCTTAATTCCTCTGGAGGTGTCTAGTATGAAAGCCTGCAGGTAGGTCTTCCTTGACGGCCTGTAGCTCTGACAACAGGTCGGGTAGATCCCTGAGTCTCTGTGGATCCTTGTTGTGAACTTTGGAAAGTTTTCTAGTTTGTTAAACAGAGCCTGTTCGACGGCCTCTGGCGAGCCATATATTTTATCGAGGCGCTCCATGCCATGTGCGTCCAGTTGCTGGACCTTAATGTTGACTGTTTTTATTTCTTCTACTTGTTCTGCTGACTCTTTTCTCAGATACTTAGTGAGGAGGTCAAGTTTTCCTGAAGCAGACAGGTCTAGATCAGCAATAGCGTCTCGGAACGATGTTTTCCAGGCCCATAGTTCACTGGCTGGTCATCGTATGTGGTGAGGTTGATGTACCAGGTGGCTGCGAGCAAGATATTTGATGAGGTCTCAGTGGAGCAGAAAGGTCATAGCTAGCTACCGAAGGCATGCTGTGAGCAGGCGGGTGTGCCGGAGATGAGGGATCGGTTTGAAGGTCTGTTGCAGACGATCCATCAAGGTGAAGAGTTGGAGACGGTTGAGAGGCTGATGAAGCTTTGCTGTGGCAGTGCCCCACTGGTTGAAGGGGCTGAGGAGCCTGGTGTGGATAAATGTTAGCGGAAGCAGCAGCTTGGGTTTACTTGCATTGAGTGGGTGGGGTGGTGAAGGGATGACATTGCTTGGTTGAGGGTGGGGAGGCTGAAACGTTGGTGAAGCATAGTCAATTTCTCTTGAAAGATGGACCCTTGCTGTATAGGCTGGCTTGTGCTGACACATAATCTGCGACACGTTGATCTTTGACCGATTGGGGGACAGGGCGTGTAGCCTCACTGTGAACGTCGAAGCCCATATCTTGTAAACCAGCCACGAGAGTGTTTGCTCTGCTATGGCGCATCTTTCCTTTTCATCATTTAAAGCATCAAGATTAGCTGAATTCGTGCCTGCTCCACTTTAAGTTCAATTCCCTGTGCATGTGCCGCTCTAGCTTGTGCTGCTTGGCTTTTGCTTTTGCCATGACGACGGCATGCTAATTTTTGAGCTGGACGATGTACCAGATGAACGACTGCTTTTTGAGGACCAGTCTCAGCCTGGTTATCTCCATATCCTTTTTACTGTTGCTACGTTGTGACATTGTGACTCATGCGTTTTAATATCAGGAGAAGGAAGCTGTAGCGTTAGCCGTTTGTCTCTGGTATTGAGCTGCTGTGTAGGATAGCATCCTTGTGTCCCTTGTTAGCTGTGTTGCCGTCTTTCACGTTCATGGGCTATTTTCCATTCAGCTTAAACACTCCCAAGAAAACTCCAGGACAAGTTGATTCATTTCCATGAAGTTTACTGGGAAGTTGTGAAAAGAGTTGCCTTAGCAAAAGGGGAGAAGGAAAAGCGATCCACTCAGAGGCAGACAACTGGTAGAGCTCACACATTCCTGTAGCTAGATTACCGCATGGCAATTTTACTTCCTGTTTCCCAACATGCACTGGTACTGTGTTGCTATGGTTACAAAGGTAAACAAACCACTCTAAACTGCTGAAACAAAATAGTTTTTACAACACATTTTTAGCAACATGACAATTGGTGTCCCTTTGGCCTTTGTCTTAACATGCTTGGTCGGGACTATTGGTGTCCCTTTGGCCTTTATCTTAACACGCTTGGTCAGGACTATTTTTCTGTCTTTGGCCTTTATCTTAACATGCTTGGTTGGGACTATTGGTGTCCCTTTGGCCTTTATCTTAACACGCTTGGTCGGGACTATTGGTGTCCCTTTGGCCTTTATCTTAACACGCTTGGTCGGGACTATTGGTGTCCCTTTGGCCTTTATCTTAACACGCTTGGTCGGGACTATTGGTGTCCCTTTGGCCTTTATCTTAACACGCTTGGTCGGGACTATTGGTGTCCCTTTGGCCTTTATCTTAACACGCTTGGTCGGGCCTATTGGTGTCCCTTTTGATGCAGGTTGTGGGTGGGCTAACGATTCCATAAGATCCGAGAATAACGGGACAGTTAAAGAAGAAAGCAACTTTAGGAAAGGTGCCATGCAGGAGACAAACCCCGTTCTCCTAGGAACAAGTCTTTTGTTTGACTCATCCACCACCCCAACCAACCTGCATAAAATTTCCCCCTTACATACTACTCGCTAAACCCCATTTAGATGCTGCTCTCCCCAGTACGTTATACAAACACGATGAAGGGTGCCTTTTTTGTCCCTTTAAATGCTGACAGCAACTGTTCAAACGTCCGTATTTTACGAGTTTGGAGTGATGTTACCAAAGTCAACTGTCATTCAGTTATATGCGCAAGGATGCAGTAGTGCACAGAATCCCATTCTATTTATTCTCCATTCTATCATGTGAATAGATATAGAATTCTATTCTATATCTATTCACATAAGGAGCGCAGTGAGACCCCACGGATCCAAGCGACTAAGCAGGCAAAGAGTCACTTATCGTCTGAAAAGACCTTTACATTTGAGCACTGGTTATATAGTGTTTTCTTTAATTCTACAGTATTATGTTATAGGATGTCAACAACAATAATTTGTTATGTCTTACATTCACCTTTAACCCTTGTGTTGTCTTCCCGTCAAAATTGAAAGTTGTTTTTGTTGACGCTTTTTATCAGTGTTTTTAACATTTTCTTATGTTTTTGTCCCTTTTTTCAACAAGTTTTTTTTCAATGTTTGTCACTTTTTTTGACGTTTAACACTACATAACACTAAGTTATTAACTTTAGTTTTACAGTTATTTTTGGAATTTATGGTCTATAAACTTCATTTATAGGAAATTATACCTAATGTTTGAGTTAGAAAAGCAGAAATTAGGAATTATTTAGACTAAAATTAAAGGAATGTATGTTGATGGATAATCACAGACTGGAATATGTCAACTTTTACTCAATACTTTTTCAAAACCACTTCAACTTGTTTTTCCAAATGCTATAAAATTAATTAAAGTACAGATATATGGAGCATTGTGGAATAAGTCATGTTATTTTGGGTAGTTAAAAAGAACATTGATAAAGGAAAATTGAACAATTTGACCCGAGGGAAAAAAATAATTTTTCTTTAGAAGAAAAGTATTGCAGAGACATACCAGACAGTCTAACCCTGTACCACCACACATGCAAGTCTCCCCCTCCGCTTTTTAGCCACTGGGGGATATGAGGAGGGAGCTAGGAGACAAAATGGCTATATTACATGCCTGTGAGTTGTGGATGTAATAAATAAACTGGCCACACAACATATTGAACTCCCCTATACAGCAGGCCCCAATCAAGAGGATTCCATTCTGGTCTACCCAACACTACTGGCACAATAGACTGCACACACATGTGGGCATTAAGCCCCCCTCTAGAGATTGGCTCCCGTGTCTTAACCACAAGCGAAATCACACTATGATCTGTGACTCACAGAACCACGTTTGAATGTGATCTCCTACTTCCCAGGAGGTGCACACAACTTATACATTTTACAAAACAAATCTGTGGGTGTGTGCCTCGAACGAGGAACCGCTGCCCTGCATAATCAGCCATGCAGATCGCCTCTTCAATCCCTGAACTCAGTAGGACATTGTGGACAGGGCGGCTGTGGCTCAGTGGTAGGGCGGTTGCCTGCCAATCGGAAGGTTGGTGGTTCGATCCTGCAGTCATTGTCGAAGTATCCTTGGGCAAGACACTGAACCCCGAGTTGCCCCCGGTGCTGCGCATCGGAGTGTGAATGTGTATGAATGTTTATCTGATGAGCAGGTGGCACCTTGTACGGCAGCCCCGGCCACAGTGTATGAATGTGTGTGAATGGTGAATGTTTCCTGTAGATGTAAAAGCACTTTGAGCAGTTGTTAAGACTGGAAAAGCGCTATATAAATACAGCACATTTACATTTACAGTTGCAACGGAAGAATTGGCAACAATATCTCTCCACTGCTTCAGGACCCTAGATCCCTTTCTGATTACCTAGATAACCTTCCATTGTCACAGCAGGGTTAGAACTGAGAGTGACTCAAAAAGGAAAACGAATGACATTAACCTGACCTCTGAGGATCCATCTTCATAATCACAAACCCCATCCATATCACCATACTGTCCAATCCCCCTTTCTTCCTCTTCCCTACTCTTGGAGTTCACTGACCTGATGAAGGACCCGGTTATGCTGGACCCAAACTAACCCCTTATCCCCCATAAATCCCCCCACATGTCCCAGTTTGGACACAATAATCAGTATTTAGAAAAAACAAACAAAAAAAAAACACCCTACCCCCAGTCATTTGTGATGTTTCTGTGAGCGACTACCACAAATAAATTGTTCAAGAAAAAAAAGAAAACTTGTTTGGTTCTATCTGCGCAGTCTACACACAACCTGCCTTTCTGATCGCTCACATCCACACCAAACTATACAAATCTCTTCAATTGGGTGACATAACATAACATTCCTGATATTATTATTTATATTATAGTGCACACACGGGACACAACTCAGTGAAAAGTGTGATTATCAGCAGACCATAGTCCATACTAACTGAGTAATCTCAGATGAACAGGTCCTGAATACGCATTGGCAGGTCCGCTTTAAATAGGCCTAAGTCTCATTTATAAAAATGACTGGTCTACATTTTTATAAACATCGCTTGCATCCAGGTGTTGTTGTACCATAGACTACAACTACCAAGTAGAATAGTGATGTGATGTACCTTACACAAAAATCCTCCCCTAAACAAGCAGCTCTATGTCATACACCAACGCATCTGTAGCTACTGTGGCTGTTCATTCAACGTACTGACCAATTTTTTGTAGAATCCACAGCCCCATTTATATATGTAAATTTATATAAACTTATCTGTTATTATCATGATTCCTGAACCTCCTGCTCCTGTTGACACTCACGTCCCAGAAACGTGATGAATGACAGTGCCGGTTGGGGGTACGAATCAATAAACAGTGGCAATTACAGCCGCACTAAAGACAATGGAACTAAGACTAGAAAAAGTAGCTGTTCATGACGTATTAGGGCACTGAATTTACTATTTATGTACTGTACATCGGTAAAAAAATGTATTTAGTATCAAGGGAGGAGGGGAAGCATGTGGCCAGGCATTACACATTGCACCTTTAGTCTATGAGAATTAAGAATCAAGGGCCACAATAGATAATCTCTGAGTCTTAAGTGTCATCAAAGCCCCTTGATATTAAATGGCTAACCCTACGCTCTTTGGCAAAAGCTTTTATCAGGTTGTTTGCTTTCAAATACCTTTCTGTAGAAAAAGCCAGTGAAGTGAAGCCAAGACTCGAAGCTCTGCAGCTGGTTTTACGAGAGTGCTGTTGTAGCAGTCTACAAAAAGCTGCAAGTCAAAGGCCTAAATAATTGACTCTAGAACACCAAAGCAGAAGTATATACTCAGCAGATAGAGGTGGGAAGAAATAATTGCCAAGCCAATCAGCTACTCGTAGCCACTTCAAAGGAGGAGAGTCCAGAGCTATAATTAATATTCAGTAAAGGTGGCAGCTCAGTCCGTAGGGAGTTGGGTTAGGAACCGCAGGGTCCCTGAATCAAGTCCCTGTACGGACCGAAGTACAGAGTTTGGACTGGTAGCTAAAGAGATGCCAGTTCCCCTCCTGGCCAAGCTCAAGGTGCCCTTGAGGAAGGCACCAAACCCCAGTTACACCGGGTTTGAAGATGACATAGCACTAAGAGCGACTACGGTAGCGAGTAGTGTAAAAGGACGCAAATCCAACAAACACAGGACTTTCACCCAGGAGACTGTGGATAGTGTTCTGCGTGTCATGTTTCCTAAACCCAACCATCGCTTTCTGCTTTTACTAAACCCAACCGTCCCGTTACTGATTTCCTGAACCCAACCTAAACCCAACCGTCTCGTTATTGTTTTCCTGAACCCAACCTAAACCCAACCGTCCAGTTATTGTTTTCCTGAACCCAACCTAAACCCAACCGTTTCGTTATTGTTTTCCTGAACCCAACCTGAACCCAACCTAAACCCAACCGTCCCGTTATTGTTTTCCTGAACCAAACCGTCCCATTGTTGTTTTCCTGAACCCAACCTGAACCCAATCTAAATCC
>NC_045756.1:14998223-15005139 GCF_008692095.1 Etheostoma spectabile | reverse complement strand
TTGTTGTTTTCCTGAACCCAACCTGAACCCAATCTAAATCCAACCGTCCCGTTATTGTTTTCCTGAACGGCCCCGTTATTGTTTTCCTAAACCCAACCATCCCGTTTTGGTTTTCCTAAACCCAACCATCCCGTTATTGTTTTCCTGAACCCAATCGTCCCCTTGTTGTTTTCCTGAACCCAACCGTCCAGTTCTTCTTTTCCTAACTATCCAGACTGTGGATAGTGTCCCGCATGTCATGTTTCCTAAACCCAACCATCCGTCTTTTTCTTAAACCCAACCGTCCCATCCTTCCAGAGTGTCATGGAAACATAAGCTCAATGTGGAATAACATATAGCTCAGACAGTGATCATACCAGGTAGGTTGATGTTTATGCATGTAAGAGTTAAAATGTTAACCATTCAGAGGGAGCTTTCAGGGCAGAGTCAGCATGAAGTGGACACTAGGTTGCAGGAATAGATCAGAATGTGTAAACGAGTAGAAGTGTCTCACAAATTAGGAGTTGTTTCAAAGGTAACTCTGTCTCACAGAAATAGATTAACTGACCCCTGCAGAACAAGAAGACTATATTCTGATGGTCAATGGTCTCTCTTGTATTGTGTGTACTGTGTCATGAAAGTTTGTTCACTGTTTGAATAAAGCAGCAAATTATCTAAAATCCTTGGACTCGTCATCTTTGAAGTCTCCATCATCGTCTTCTGATCTCAACTCCTTATCAACAGATCATACCATACTCAAATGTACTCAGGCCAAGGGAGCATTCATCACACCACTACAGGCAAGAGAGCTTGGAATGCCCTCCAGGTCCAAGCAGACAACAGTCAGGCAGGAAGTAGACTGCTGAAAAATATACAACTCAGTGTAGTCCCATGTGGCAACCAACAGGGAGAGAAAAAGCCAAGAGGCAACCATGATGAAACAGCTCAGCTAACGAGCTAATGTGGTCTAATCGAAGTGCGTTCAAGAGCCAACAGGGTGCAAAGCTTACTCCCCAAACCACTACACAAAGTAAGTGTCCGAAATCAAGATGAAAGCACTTCAGCCATTACACCAATAGTGGTACAAACTCCTTTGAGTAATGTGACAATGTGAAGCTTTGACACAATTCACTGTAAACCCAGACTTGATTTTTAGTCAACTTTTGAGTGGTCATTTGATGTTTGTTTTTTATAAAAAAAGGGTCTGTGGGGGACCAAGCTAGCAGGCATGAGGAGTCACTAGGTAAATTTTTAAAAAAACACACGTTTTTATTTTCAAAAAACAGAAAGTCCTGGGCCCATAAGAGGTCAACTTAACAGAACTTTAACCCAGGTAACATAATCAAACAGACCTCCATACTGAGACATGAGGGAAACATATATAGTGGCTGACAAGGCCATTCTGACACAAAGGGGGGGAATAGACTAACACCATAAATAACCAAACCAAAATGACTACAACTTATCTTAACCCAATACTACCCAATATAACCAAAGGATAAATTGACCAAATAATCATAACCAACTATAAATATAACTAACAAAGAAAAGAACAACTCAAAAGTAAAATCCTCTGCCACCCCAATGATATGGGTAAACATGGTGCAATCCAATTATCCTTACGTCATTTAAACAGCTTCCGATCAGTTGGAGGTCCTTTTGTCTTTCCACCAACGACCTCCAACGGCAACTTCCCCGGAACTGGCAACTCAAAGGAAAAAGGTATTATTTCCCAAAATGTAACTTAAAAATAATGAACCCAACATTAGCTAAATTGACAAAGTAAACTAAATGTGTGCACCTGAATAGAAACTAAGTCAAATAACTAATAAACAGTTTGTAAAACTAAATGTGTGTCCAGTTATTTTGTATAATGTGCTCAAAACAAAAGAGTTACCACCATGAGCTGTTGCCATGTGTGGCTGCTAGTGCGGCCATCATAGGGTCTCATTACTAAATCAAATTAGTTGTTTGTAGCCTTCAGCCTGCAATGTGAATGCCAATAATCATTTTTAGCAGAAATAACTCAGGTTTCTGTAAGGGAGTGGAGGGGCCCATTTGTAATTCAACATGTCAGCATGGGTGTGCTATGTGCAGAGCAGGGTAAAGTGTCCACTCATCCTGGCTGGTCAAGATTTGAGATTGAGAAAGCTGTTATTTAAAGAACCATAACACCAATTGAAATGGTCAGCTGTTTATTAATGTTAACACTTAAAATTGTTTATGTGTGTTTTGTTGCGTTTACAGCAGTAACTTCTTTCAGGCAATCAATGCTCTCTACCTAAATCGAATCAGCTGTTCACCTTCCTACTAAACCAATCAGAATCTTACTCATGTTGCTAGGGCCAATCACAGAGTCACAACCCTGCTTTGAAAAATCTTTTTCTCCCTTTGCTATCAGCTGTTTCAGACAAAGAGTGCTCCCCCCCCCTTCCACCTCCAGTCATCTACTCCAGCTGACCGGTCCGGAGCCTCCTTTGGTCTGGTCTTCGGACTCCTCGTCGCCACCACCGGTGTCTAGATTCCATCGGGGGGGTCTGATGGTTCTCTACCTCTATATACTATAAACTATAAGTATAATGATGAAGTCTAATCTCCAAAGTCTTTGTAAATATTTTTGCATGTACAATAAACCTTGTCTCTCCAGAATGAATTGACCTATTCTGATGTTTAGGTATGATGACATTTCTTTCTAAGTTGCCATTTGACCATTTGCTGACATTTAAAAGGTTTTTTTTTTTTTTTTTTTTAAACAGAGTCCAGGTCAGTGCAACTCTGCATAAAACACACCAGGGCTCATTACATGACTGCCAGCAAACTTAAGAGAACAATGAGGGCAAAACTGCATCACAGAATCTATTTTAACTGAATATTCTCTTATCTGGTTCAGCTAAAACCCCCAAAAATTGTTAGTGTCATTCATTGGTGATCCTGTTTGTAACCGGTAGGCTTACAACGTGACTTATCTTCCCCTATCTTATCTTCATCTTGCTCTCCTCTGTGTGTATTGTGCCCAACGTTGTGTGAAACATGAGATTTTAAAAAACCAATAACTGACTGTGGCAATGTCTATGGGTCTAGGGATACATAGGGAGCATACAGTGGTTAAAATAACTTTACACACCCATGCTAAAGTTGATTAAAAAGAGGAATAAAAACCATCTTTTGGAAATTGGCTTAATTCCAAAAATTTCGGAAAACCCCACCTTTTGAGGACACCTATTTTTTTTTTTTGTGGAGGAATAAAGTATTTTTAAATATATATTCTTCCTTAAAATACAGAGGGCATAAGCATACACACCCCTATGTTAAATTTCCATTGAGGCAGGCACATTTATATTTTTAAAGGCCAGTTATTTCAGGGATCCAGGATATTATAACCCCCCCCCCTATCTTCACACACCCTTCACCATACCTTGAGATAGGCATGGGGAACTTCCCATGAGATCATCTCCCAATGCAAATCAAACCAGCTATTAAGCTAGGCCAGTTATTTCATGGATCCAGGATACTATTAATTGTAATTCCCCCTTGCAGGTTTAATAAAGTATACATGACATTACACTACTATGCATCCTGATCACCACTCATTGCCGACTCTGACCGCTTGAAGTAGAGATACCGAGGTTATTGCATTTGGGGAGATTTTGATACAGCAGCGGCTTTATCATTTGTAGTTGTATGCAGGGAAAACCCTAGAACTGCAACTGATAGAATGTGCATTGTAGCACAACACCAACAATCTCTGTAAAGGCAGATGTTTATGGAGACATTTTAATCGTTTACAGTCTAATATCGTTAGGCATATTTTAGGGGGGCTGAGGAACACCCCCAATCATAAGAAAAATATTTTGATTTTTATCACTCACTACGTGGAATCAATCTTCCTTCACCATCCATGGGTGTTGTTGTGCCCTGTCAACTGGTCAAAATGACTGTGTTTTAGAGACCTTCTGACAGGCTGGTAATAAATGATCTGATGTTGAATCATGACGAGAGAGGAGGACTTTTGTTTTGAAATTAAATTTTGAACTGAGCCATGTTTTGAAAAAGCGGACTTTCCAGTAGGAAACGGATCACTTTTCCTACACAGTAACAGTATGTGGACAAACAAGGTAGAGAATCACTGAAGAGAGAGAACGCCAGGCAGCATTAAAACAAAGCAGTAAATCCGAGAAATAAAATGTTTTCGCCGATTTATCACTCAAAATGCAAATGTGGCAAGTATCTCACTATCATTAAAGCTATCCAAATTCATAAGAACCAACAAATAACATAACCAGCTACAAAAAAGCTGGAGAGTCGAAAGTTAGACTGAAGTACTGCTACGTCCTGCTACGTCCTGCTGTGCCTTGTAATGCCGCACAGCGTCCTGCTATGCTATGAACTACTTATTGCCACTCTTCATTCTAACCCCAACCGGCCCGTCAGACACCGCCTACCAAGAGCCTGGGTCTGACCGAGGTTTCTGCCTAAAAGGAAGTTTTTCCTCGCCACTGTTGCACTGTTGCTTGCTCTGGAGGAAACCACTAGAACTGTTGGGTCCTTGTAAATTCTGGAGTGTGGTCTATCTGTAAAGTGTCTTGAGATAACTCTTGTTATGAATTGATACTATAAAATAAAATTGAATTGAATTGAAATTGAAGTACAAGGAGTCAACGGCACCGTCTTGTCTCTTCTCACTGGTTCAAACTGGCAGTTTTCACCATAGACTGTTAATATATAGTCTAAGGTTGCAACCATAGACTGTTAATATACAGTGCATGGTGCATGGTACACCATGTACTGTAGGCCTATAGTATACAGTCTATGTACCGCACACACAGTGAGTGACACAGAGTGAAATTGTAAGTTATTCATGACTTTTACTTGTTTCACTTTAGCTACATTTACTTGAGGTAAAGATAAAGGAATATTTTAGTTTTAGTTGTTTAGAAAACAACTGTCTAGTGTAAATGAGTGAAACACAATAAATGGCTCTCTCTCTTAGTAAGATATCCCAAGCACTCTATTCTTTCCCATTAATACAGCCTGCTATCTCCAATAAAACAATATCAGTCTGCAAATATCATACTGTCATTGTTAATGCTATTGTACCAGTATGTCCTTCAATTCCAGCGAGAGAGAGAAAGAGAGAGAGAGATGCACATAATTTGTCATTAGTATCTATTAGTATCTATTATTAGTATCTACAATTATATCATAAGTATCCTGTTTTCTTGTATTATTATATCAGATGTATTTGCTCCTCGTTGTTGTTTATATGTATGGTTGTGCTCATGCTTTGGCAGCACAGAGGGATTTTTTGTCATGCCAATAAAGCAACATGAAATTAAAAAAACTGAGAGAGAGGAAAGAGAATGAGAAAAAAAGAGAGAGAGAAGCAGGAGTTTGGCAGGGCAACTGATTCTTAGGGAGGGGGCTTGATTGAGGTCATTGAAGTAGGGGGGGGGGGTTGTTTTCTTCTAACATGCATCTGTTGGCAGGTCGAGGCCACAAGGCATAGCCTCAAGTAGATTATTTCATGATATTATATATGCTATATTCTCACCAACTTAATCTTCTACATTAATTTGCTGTAATAGGGCAAGTCAAGGCAAGGCAGCTTTATTTGTAGAGCACATTTCAGCAACAGGGCAATTCCAAGTGCTTTACACAATCAGTTAAACGATAAAACACAAGTAAAAACAGTTAAAAAATCAAGCATATTAAAACCGTTAACACATGTAGACAGTTAAAAAATAGACACATAAACACAAGAAAAAGTTACAGTGCAGCATAAGAAATTTAAGAAATGAGCATTCATTTAAAGAAAGGCAGCATCAAAAAGAAAGGTCTTCAGCTTGATTTAAAAGAACCGAGATATGCAGCGACTGCAGGTTCTGGAGTTTATTCCGATATGAGGGCATAGAACTGAATGCTGCTTCACCTTGTTTGTTCTCTGACTCTGGGGACAGAAGTAGACCTGTCCCAGATGACCTGAGAGTTCTGGGGGGTCAAAGTGTATTAGCAGATCAGAATGTATTTGGTCCTAAACCGTTAGTGATTTAAAACTAGCAAGAGTACTTTGAAATCAATTCTTTGAGAACAGGAAGCCAGTGTAAAAGACTTCAGAACTGGAGTGATGTGATCCAGTCCTCTTGGTCTTAGTGAGGACTCGAGCAGCACGTTCGAATCAGCTATAGCTGTCTGATTGATTTTTAGGGAGACCTGTAAAGACCCCGTTACAGTAGTCAAGTCTACTGAAGAAAAGGCATGGACAAGTTTTTTCCAAATCCTGTGTGAAACATAGTCCTTTAACCATTGATATTTCTTAGGTGATAGTAGTCTGACTTTGTAATGTCCTATGTGGCTGTTAAAGTCAGTCTGAGTCCATGACTACACCAAGATTTCTGGCTTGTCTGTGTTTTTAACATTGTTGTTTGAAGCTGAGCGCAGACTTTAATCGTTCCTCTTTTGCTCCAAATCACCCACCTCAGTTTTTCCTTCATTTATTTCAGAAAGTTCTGGCCATCAGCCGTTAATTTGTTCGATCACTTAGGCAGTTTTTTGTATTGGACTATAGTCCCCTGGCGATAAGGTTATGTAAATTTGTGTGTCATCCGCATAATAAATTAAACAAGTATGTAGATGGTGCTTAAATTTAGTCTCGGCTATACATACGTACAGTGGCTTGAATAAGTTTACACACCCGTGCTGAAGTTGATTAAAAAGAGGAATAAAAGAACATATTTTGGAAAGTGATCTTAATGCCTAAATTCAAAACATTTTGGAAAATCCAACCTTTAAGGATTTTCTTTGTGAATGAATAACGTTTTGTAAATAAATAAATGTTCTTCCTTAAAATACAGGGGTTAGGGTTACCCCCCAAATAATCACATACTGTTATGGAGGAGTGGGGATTGGACCCAAATGCAGAGATGAGGACAGCAGGCAG